>NW_021703786.1:4638755-4759066 GCF_005190385.1 Monodon monoceros | reverse complement strand
CCCCCCCCCAACCCTTTAGATTTCTTGACATATTACAGGTGTCCTGGGACTGAGCGACCTAGTCTAGTGTGTTCAATTGGGAAACAAGGTTTCCAGAGAGGGCAGTGTCCTTTCTAAACAGCTAGAAAGCTGCTTAACTGTGCTAATCCTAACTTTCTTTCCTCTCTCCTATGTTGCTTTATACCACAGCTACAGGGACCAAATCTCCTTAATATCCACCATGCATATAGCGCATATAGCATCAGCTCTTGTAGGGAGATAGCAAAGGAATGCTATGAAGTGTGCAGCCTCTGTCTGCAAGCTGTGCAAAGGAATGCTATGAAGTGTGCAGCCTCTGTCCGCAAGCTGTGCAGGAAGCTTCTAACTAAGCATTTAGAGAAGGCGCTACACCAAGGCTGCTGAAGGAACCAAGAGAGTCCCTTGAGGAGATACTAACTGTGGCAATGTGTTAATTAATTTACCTTTTGAAAAAATGAAATCTATTAGAAGCAGACCATGGGGTAAAGAGCTTGCCAGCCCACTGGTGCAGGAGGCTGAAGATGCCCTTGAAAGGAAGGGAAGGAGTAGACATCTGTTGCTTTGCCTGCTCAGCTTTGGCTCTCCTCTTCTTGGACCAGCATCTCATTCTCCTTTTTCTCCTTCGCTATGCAGTTTAAGCAGAACTGACTCGGCGTTAATTATAGGGGTGGGATATTGAGCCAGACACGGCCAAGGTGATTAGTTTAGGGAAGGCATGTGTGGACAGAGTCTTGGCTTGCCACTCTAGCAAGTTTAGGCCATAAAGTGTTTTATTAAAGGCTCTCATGCAGTTTACAGAAGGTCTAGGAGGACCAGAGTTAGGTTAGAACCTCTGGATGGCTCCAGAGAAGCCAAACTACCGCTGTCTCTGGACTGTACTCCAGAGTGTGGACTGCTGATGCCAAGTACCACACATCAGACGCTCTTCCAATGTCTACAGCACACGACTGAACAATGTCTGCTAGAGGGATGGACAGAGAACTTGTGGCTTCTCCCTTGAATAAGCGGCATCACAATTCCCCCTAGATAGGAAGGCTATTTGATAGCACTAAGTGACCCAAAACCATGATAAATGTCCCAAGCAAGTAAGTATATGATCCATATTGAGGCTATGAGAGCCAACCCTGGGACTCTGGCTGCATCAGTAGGAAAGTTCCTATTCCTCTGGGGTTACGTACATGGTTAGAATGTAAGCCTGCACCCTCTGGTGGCAACTTTGCCATGACATAAGAATCTGCCTGAGAATGAGATCAACACAGAAGAAAACACAGTCAAGCTGGAGATATAAAGTATTGGATGTAGCTGACCTGGAAGCCAGACAACTATGCACTTTTCAATTCCATGAACAACAACAACAAAAAAAAAACGCTTTCTCCTTTTCTTACACTGGCATTTGTTAGTGCTTGGTTACTTGCGACTAAGATTCCTGACCACAGCAAGGGTATGTCAGGGTTTCTGTGTCCCTGGGCTAGCTGCTGCATATCCATCTCGCTGTGACTGGGATGGCAGAGGCCACTCCCCACTCTAAGTGGCAGGAAGAGCCCCTATCTAATGCTTCTCATAACTCTCCCTCACTTCTAGTGAAAATCTAAGAAGTGTAGCCAGGTGGCCAGCCTAGGCCCTTGGGGCTCTGGACCCTCCTCCCACCCTAGTTCCAGATTCTGCTACCCCAGCAACTCAATAGCACCCAACTGCTCACAATTTTTTAATATTTCATGTTGTTTCATGCCTTCCTCACTTTACTCATGCTATTCCTAGACCTCAAATGCCCTTTAACCACTCACCCCCTCACCCTCTCACCTCTTCACATATAGGTATTCTTGCCATTTATAAAACTCTGATTCAACCTCTAAAACAAAGCTTGGGTACCACCTCCTCCAAGAAGCTTTCCATGACCACCTAGGTTTATGAGATGAAAACGAACTTATAATAAGAACAAAGCAGCCCTCAGAGCAAACTGGAGAGTGACTCTAATAGTATGCAAGGAGCAAATCCTAAGATTAGCAAAGTCACATTTTAACCTAGAACTTTAAGACATATATGCCAAAATTAAAAATGAAACATAGTAAAAATTAAACCTTTTGCTTACTGCTGGCTAGAATAAATAACATTAGATTCTACTTTCTAACTGGTTTTGTTAAATTGTAAGTGTCACTCACCTTTAACATATTGGTCCCACTGTTTTCTATAGTCTAAGTCCATAAAGACATCTGCAAGTAGGTCCGGTGAGCAATCCTCCAGAAAGCCAAAGACCTTATACTCATACAGTCCAGTCTGCTATAAAAACAGAACAGATAGAAACAACCTATTGATTCTCAGGTTGAGATTACACAGCATATGAAAAACAGCTGTTCATGCAGCACCACTATTGAGCACCTCCTCTTGGTCTTAGTGAAACAATAGTGAAAAAGCAGATGAGGAACCTGCTCTCGTGGGTCCTATATTTGGCCTTAGGCATTGGAGGTGGTGACAGCTCTATGCTATCCAGGTAATTTAAGTAGGATAAAAGAGGGTTATGTGATAAACGGTGTCTAGTTTTGGTGAGCTGGTGGTGCGTCCTATATCATCGGGTGTTCAGGAAATGTCTCTATGAGGGATTTATCAGAACGGTTTCTTCTAAATATTAGAAGGATCCAGCCATGGGAAGATGAGGAAAGCCCACTTCTGGTTGGGAGGGGGCCCGATGGTTTGCCTTACTCACAGAACAGAAAGTCAGGGGGTCCAGAGAACTGTGATGGGGGAGAGTGGTAAGGGCTGAGGTCAGAGAGGTAGTAGAGGCCATGCCCAAAGGGCTTTGTAAACCAGGGTAAAGGGGTGAAAATATTTTTATAACTGCTCTGGAAAACCAACAAATAATTTTAAATATGGGAATTACTTTAAATAGGGGATGACTTTTAAAAGATGATTCTTGCTTCTTGGTAGAAAATAGATCACAAGGGAGCAAGGAGATGGGTTAGAAGAGCGGTCCCCAACTTTTTTGGCACTAGGGATCGGTTTCGTGGAAGACAATTTTTCCACGGACCAGGGTGGAGGATGGTTTCGGGATGATTCAAGTACATTACATTTATTGTGTACTTTATTTCTATTATTATTACATTGCAATATTTAATGAAATAATTATATAATTCACCCTAATGCAGAATCAGTGAGAGCCATGAGCTTGTTTTCACTTGCCATTCACTGATAGGGTTTTGAAATGAGGCTGCAAGCAATTGATTTATTTTGGTCTCTGTGTAGTCAAACCTCTCTGCTAATGATAATCTGTATTTGCAGCCACTCCCCAGCGCCAGCATCACGGCCTCAGCTCCACCTCAGATCATCAGGCATTAGATTCTCATGAGAAGCACGCAACCTAGATCCCTCATGTGAGCAATGCACAGTAGGGTTTGCGCTCCTATGGAATTCTAACGCCACTGCTGATCTGACAGAAGGTGGAGCTCAGGCGGTAATGCGAGCGATGGGGAGTGGCTGTAAATACAGATGAAGCTTCGCTCGCTCACATGCCACTCACCTCCTGCTGTGCAGTGCGGTTCCTCACAGACCAGCACCAGTCCGTGGCCCGGGTATTGGGGACCCCTGAGTTAGAAGACCAGTGCAATGGTCCAGAAAAGAGATGATGGTGATTAGACAGGAAGGTAACAACAGTGATGGGGAGAAGTCAGTGATTTAGGGACACATTTTGGAAGTAATGTCAACAGGAATTGCTGACAGACTGGCCGTGGTGACAGAGAAAACAAAAGTTGAGGATAATTCTTATAACACTTGCTTAAACAACCAGGTAGATGGGAGATCCATTTTCTAAGACAGAGAAAACTTGCAGAGGAGGTGATTTGTGGGCTGCAGGGTAACCAAGAGTTCTACCTTGAGCAAGTTGAATTTGAGAGGCTTATTAAACATCCATGTAGGGGTATCATATAAGTAGCTAGCATTCAGGGTTCAGACTACTGTTTTAGATATCCATGGGGCGTAATGAAACCCAACACATTGTTTTACCAATTCCAAGACAGAATTTTTCTATAAGTGACTTTTTTTTAAAGTCTTTATTGAATTTGTAACAATACTGCTTCTGTTTTATGTTTTGGGATTTTCGCCACAAGGTATGTGGGATCTTAGCTCCCCAACCAGGGACTGAACCCTCACCCACTGCATTGGAAGGCGAAGTCTTAACCACTGGACTGACAGGGAAGTCCCTATAAAAGACTTGTGTATAAAAGAGTGAAAAGGGGGCAACACACCAGCCTCAAATCATACTAGTCCCTTTTATTCAGTAAAAGACCATATCTAGATTCCTAAGTACAAGAGATTTTCCTTGTTTTCATGTTAAGCCATATCCTGTGAGGGTTCTGGGCTGGAGTTGGTGACACTACCACGCTTCACTCTCCATACAATTGCAGCTAACAATTCCTGAACCTCACCTTGTCTAAAGGCTCTATTGTTAAAATTAAATCAATGCCTCTTAATTTCAGTGCAAAAGCAAACAAACAAACAAAAATGAAGCTTTTATATGTATTCATATTTCCACGTGCTAACGCAATCTGATTGGCTAATCAAACATGAATGAACCCATCTTCTTAAACACCGTTCCAGGTACTTACCTGAGGTCAAGGGGTAAACATGGGGAATCTTTCTAGAGATCCTGAGGCTTCAATTGTCTCCTGACTCAGGTGGCATAACCCAGGGATAAGCATATCCCAGTTTAGGAATCTCAGATGTATATGAAAGTACCTGGCAGGATATGGAAGGTAAAATTGAAACTGAATTCATAAGGATGTTTCAGTTCCAAAAGTATGTGGCTTTATACCAAGGGTTTCCAACCAGCAAATGACAAACTGGTAGGTCTGACCTCCTTATATACTGTACCATGGATGCCCCATAGAAAAGGCAGGACTCAAGAGAAACATCTCCTTCCCTTCCTGTCCCCTCCCCTCAAGTTCACAGATGGAAAGATAGTGAGGGATTGTACACACCACACATCTACACCCACACACATTTTAATGTCTTAGGAGAGGGACAATTAGCTTCCGTTCAGGAGTACTGGGTCCCCATTTTCTACACATGCTAAGCAAAAGGGATAATTATGTATAATGATCTCCCCAACTCCACATGAGTTACCTTTGGTTATCTGAATGAATCAAGACAGTTTTCTAGAACTGGTTCCCATCCCTCTGAATGTAGTTTCAGCCCTAGTAACCTCAGTCTTGTACATATCACAGAAACGAAAAACAGAAAGCTCTCTAGGAAGAGAAAAATAGAAAGATGGGATTAACCTGAATACAAAAGAATGAACTATTGGGACAACTTCCTTTAAACACTTCCTTCGTGGCAGAACTGAGAAATGCCAGAACTCCAGAGGACAAAATGCTTTGTGACACCTTTTCTAGTCTATCAATAAAATGTTCTTTTCAGGCTCTGAGCAACCCCACCCAAATTCTTGGATCAAAGCACTTTTTCACCCCTTATTTCTTTCAAAAGAGGGTCTCAGCAAACATACTCACATTTTCATTATATCTTTTACAAAATAAAGTGAATTTTTTATAATTATAGAAATAATTCATATTCATTAAGGAAAATTAGAAAATGCCAAAAATAATAAAGAAAATTAAAATGATGTGAAATTCCATAATCCACAAGTACCCACTGGTAATATTTGACATGTTTTTTGAGTAAATAAATACTTCTATGTGTTATAAAATGGGAGTAAGATGGATAAACAACTTGTATTCCTATTTTTAACTATATTAATTTGAAACTATGGAGCAATAACAACTAATTTAATTATTCTTATAAGTTATTTCTGTTTCCATATATTTTCACAATTATGAGCATTGCTGGAAAAATGATTCTGTATGGACAAACTTGGTTCATAATTCTAACATTTTCACAAGGAAAGCAAATTCTTCCTTAGAGATAAATTTTAGGGTAAAGGACATTAACATTTTAATGCTCTTTTTACTTTTTCTAAACCTTTAAGAAAAATTTTTACCTATTTATAGTCTCACCAGTAGCAAAGAAGCATCTTCTCAGGATCAGGTACCATTGTTTGTACAAACAATTTAATAGAAAAAGAACATAAACCTTAGTTTTATTTGGGCAATGTTTCTAGTATTGCCCACATAAAACTTCAGTATTTAGTCTCTTTCAAATTAGAGATATAATTCCTGTACAACATTTGTTGCAGATATGTTTCCAAACATACTAACATTTCAATAAATGGCTCCAAACAAGTTTACTGAAGAGGTTCTTGGCTTTTCCTGAAGGTCCTCCAGAAAACCACTTCTAAGAAAGGCTCATTTTTTTTTAATCTAAAGTAAAACACACTGCATGATTTTCTAATGCTCCCTTTATAGGATATTTAATTTCCTATACTTGACAAGGTAAAGGAATTATTCAATGGTAGAGAATCAGTCAATATCATGTGTAGAATATAATTCCCAGAAGAAACAGAAGATTCATTATAGCATATACTCTCTTTCTTACTAAGAGAACCCCTATGGCCATGTGCACAGCTAAAAACTTTCCTGGCCCCCTATACACGTAGAGGTTAATAGCCATAAGACACCTCCCTCTTGTTTTGAATATGTATATGATTCTGGAGCTGCGGCAGCTATTTCGTGACTAAAAGACAACAAACACGAGAAAGCAGAGTGAAAATATTCAGAGTTTTATTAACGTCGTTGATCAGCTAAACCAATGCCAGCAACTGCTGACCTCTGAACTACTTGTCAGGTGAGAAAAATAAACCCCTCTTTGCTTAAGTCATTGTTAATCCAGTTTTCTGTTACTTGCAGCTAAAAGCAATCCTAATTATTACAGGTAGCTCTTACTGAGAATTGTACTTGAGTTCTGTCATCCCAGAAGACAGCAGAGGTTAAGAAAAGCTCCCACCCTTTGGGTTCCAGAAAACAGCTTATCACAAAAGAACCACCTTTCCCCTCATGACTTAGATGAGACTCACATACATGCCCCTTGTTTACCTGTCACAAGGCCAGACATAGAGCGTCTAAATTCCCTTTCATTGCCCTGTAAATGATTAGCTAAACTGCTTATTCCACTGATCAATTGGAACAAAATACTTGTTAACCAAGCTAGTTAAGCACCTCTCCTTCCTCCAGACCCTAAACTTTGGCCCAGCCTCAGCCTGAGTCAGCATCCAGCACCTCCTGAGAACGGACTGGCCTCAGGGTAAGATATTCTCCGTTCTCTTCTCCAGTCAGGCCACCTTCATCTCACTTGCCCGTACATGGCTTCTAGCCTTGCTGACTTCTCTCTATAAAAGAAAGACCTTTCTGCCTCACTTCTGAGATACTCGTGGATCTTATGGTCAAAGTATTCTCCCTACTGCAATAACCCCCAACCCTAAGTCCAGGTTTGTTTTTTCTTTAACATTATTTTAAGTAGAAAAGTAGACTGACAAAACATTACAAGCAAATATGACTATGTGTAAAACATTAAAATAGTACAGAAATACATAAGCATTACTAAAATGAATTGTCAAGGAAGAGAAGAGATAATGGACACTATTAATGGACATTAACTTGAAGCATATTTAATTTTGCACAGATATCTGAAACCTCACACACACTATCATAGAAAGTTCCATCTCCTCCCACTATGTAACTCAGAAAAAATTTATGGACCCACTATGTTCTTGGCCCTGAGAAAACAATCAGGCATAGTCTTATACTTGGTTTTTCAGCTTGGAATGTATTTCCTTTGGTGATCTGTCAGCAGTCACTGCAACAATCATGTATTATGCATTTGAAGTCTTCCAATCACTCGGATCTGCTGTAAGTTCTTTCAATAACACTAGCATTTGTTTCTCTAAACACAGTGCAGTTTTCAGTTTTATATTCATTATGTCATATAATCCCAACATAGCCCTGTGGTATCAATAGGGGCATTGGTGTCATCTCCACCTTTACGTGAGGAAATGAAGCTCAAAAACGCTACATTAGTTGCCTGAGTCCTACAGTTAACACTCGGGACAGCCAGAAAGAGGGTGACACCAGCCCCTTCTTCTTCCCACAAAGTCTTCTAATTTAGCTCTATTCTCTCTGCACATTTGCTCCAAGCCACTGTTCCAAATGACAAGCTAATAATTTCAGTAAAGACAACACAAGCTCTTAGAGCTGGAAGGGGCCTTAGACCCTTATGGAAAAGGTGACAGTGACTCTCCAAGAGTCAACTGATGACTCTTGGTGGCCAAGCGTGGATGGGAAACTGTCCCTTCCAGTCCCCAAGCCAGTGTTCCTGCACCAGACCACCCAGGATGGACCTCCCACTGAGATGTTCCCATGAGTCCTTCAGCCTGGTGTGTTTGTCCAATAGGCCTCCAACAGCCAGAAGAGGTATTTTTTAGATGCTGCTTCTGGGGGACTGAGACAAGGAAAAAGGAAAAGGCAGAAATGGAGAAAGGATAAATATATCACTTTCAATGAGCTAGGGCTGTGGTATTTTTCCATATGGTATTTCAGAGTCATCTCAAAACTCCCATGCCAGGAAATACAGCATGGTATTTATAGAATGGGCTTGGAGTCACAACCCAGGTATGGTCTAAGCTCTTCCACCTACTAGCCTTGCTTTCCTCAGCTGCAAAGTGGGTCTAATAAGAGTTTCTACCTAGGGGAATGATTATGAGGATTAAATTAGATAATCCATCTAAAGCTCTTACTGTGGTGCCCAGTATGTAATAAGTACTTAGTAAGTACTAATAAGGTAGGTGTAATAATGATCTCCTTTTTCCAGATTAAAGAACTGATAATTCAGAACTGTAATGTAATGCACATTTTACAGGAACTAACATCTATGCAGCACCTGCTGTAAGCTGGGCACTGTACTTGGAGATTAATACTCATAATAACCCTATGAAATAAGCATCTCATTATCTCTACTTTATCAGTGAAGAAGCGGAAGGGGTGTGGAGGCACGCTTTAGCAATTTGCTACTGTCATAACTAATTTTTGAGATGTTCTGTTATTCTGGCTTACTAGTCTAAAAATCAAGCCGTTACATTTCTTACCAATTGTAATTCAAATGCATTTTTTAAAAATTTCAATTTTTTAAATTGCATTCACAGAGTTAAAATATTTTGAGAAACATTGCTGCCAACATTTCACTTATTTGTCCTAAGCAGAATAAGTTCTGTAGCGCTAATGTGTTTACATCTGAGAAATGTCAAAAGGTCATAATGTTTGTGTTTCACATTTGCAATTCCCACACAGGAGTAATCCCACAGAGGAGTAATCCCCACTGTCCCTAAACCCTGACACTTCACCTGCAGAAAGGCATCACTCATTCTCTTCAATTATGGTGTTTATCCACATTTACATCACTAACTACAAGACAGCCTTGGTGAATCACATCTCTCTAATCCTATAAATGCACCCTCGAGTGTGCACTGAATTTTCTTTGCCTCTCATAGAAGAGCTCATTTCCATTCCTCAGGCCCTAGGACACCTCTCCAATCTACCACTGTGGAAACTGTCCAACTCCAGCCCTCTGTGGCAAGTAACAGGCTCACAAGGTATGAAAAGTAAGCATTTTTCACCAACAAGAATCACTCCTAATGGCAGATGTCAAAACTGTAGCTGCCACTGGGCAGTGTGTATGAAGAAGACTGTATGAAGAAAGACAGCTGACTAAATCGGGTTCAATATTTGAGGTCTCTCCAAGAACACATGGCAGGTTTAATCCTGAAGGACTGCAGAGAGCTAGGTAAGATAACACTGATAGCTAATGCTTGTTGAGTACTTACTGAATACCAGGCCCTGGGCTGACTGCATTACAGGGGTCATCCCATTTAAGCTACGCAATGAAAATATGAGGTGTGGACCATTGGTAAACTCATTTTACAGACAACAAAACTGAGGTTTAAAGAAGTTCTGAGAAATTCCTGGAAAAGTTAAGTCTGTAGAGACAGGAAGTAGCTTGGTGGTTGTCTGAGATTGGCAATGGGAACAGGGGATGACTGCAAATGGGCAGGAGGTTTCTTTGGGGGTAACACACCTGTTCTAAAATTAGGCTTGGGGAAGGCTGCATGACTCCATAAATTTACTAAAAATCAGTGAACTGTACACTTAAAATGAGTAAATTTTGTGGTACTTAAATGATACCTCAAAAAAGCTATTAAAATAAAAACAAAAGGTTATGAAACCCACCCAAGGTCACACAACTAATGAACTTGAAGTTCATTAGTTGCAACAGAACCTGGACTTGAAGCCAGCAATGTGACCACAGAGTTCAAAGTTTATGATCCTGCCTCAAATAGTCACTGACCTCTCCCAACATGTCATTAGATAAATTAATAAGCCCTCAGGGTGCATATAGCATTAGGGTGACCATATAATTTATCATTCCAACCAGAACACTTTTGAGTGAGAGAGGTGTTATAAAATTTTTCACCAGGACAAGTGTAAACCAGGTCTGTGGTGGGTATATCAGGACATAGATCACCCTTGGTATATCTCACAACCAAACACCATTCAATTTACAAGGTGCTTCAAAATGTATCCTCTCATTGGATCCCTGTACAAATTTGGCAGGACAGGAATTATCTCCAGCTTGTAGATTGGGAAGCAGAGACCCAGCTAGGGTCTTAGGTTCATAAATCCTAAAGTGACAGAGCAATTAGGCATCAAAACTGTACATTAGACCAGGGTTGCTAAATCTGTCATGCTGACTATTTTTCACAGTCCACAAGCTAAAAATGGTTTTTACATTTTTAAGTGGTTATATAAGTCAATACATAATTACCTCCATTTTGCCTCTTAGCCTGTAAAGCCTAAAATATTTTCTATTTGGCTCTTTACGTAAAAAAATTCACAGTCCCTGCTTGAGACCATTGCCACCACCACTTCTAAAACATACACCCCAGGAAAACTCTGAATTACTAGAGTTGTACTGCAATTCCACATGCAAGAGAGAAATCTTTGCGTCATAAGCCCCAAATATACTATATTTTATTTTGAATCACATGGCGGTTTACCATCTAAGCTCAGACCACCCTTCAAAGTAAATCTGCCAATCTTGAGCACACCACACAAAAGAAGCACCAAAAAGTCTTAAATAAATCATATTCAAACTCAGAAAACCAAAGAGAAAAAGAAAATCTTGAAAGATGCTGTAGCAGGAGGGATGGGGGAGCACTTTACCTACAGAGGAATACAGATGAGAATTACAACAGACATCTCCTGAGAATCCACCCTGCAAAAAGAGGGTGGAGTGAAATATATAATATTTTGAAAGAAATAAGTTACTGACTAGAATTCTATATCCAATGAAACTGTCCTTCAAGAGTGAAGAAGAAATAAAAACGTTTTCAGACAAATAAAAACTGAGGGGGCTTCCCTGGTGGCGCAGTGATTGAGAGTCCGCCTGCCAATGCTGGGGACACGGGTTCGTGCCCAGGTCTGGGAAGATCCCACGTGCCGCGGAGCGGCTGGGCCCGTGAGCCATGGCCGCTGAGCCTGCGCGTCCAGAGCCTGTGCTCCGCAACGGGAGAGGCCACAGCAGTGAGAGGCCTGCGTACCGCAAAAAAAAAAAAAAAAAAAAAAAAAACTGAGGGAGTTCATCAGTAGCAGACCTCCTCTAGAAGGAATGTTAAACGAAGCTTTTCAGGCAGAAGAAAAATGGTATAGGTCAGGCGCTCAGATCTACATAGCAAAAAAAAGTGTCTGTTTTATTGTTTTAAAGCTTCTGGAAGGCATGAGCTTTGTCTTATTCATCAGGCATCACCAGGGCTTAGCAAAATGCAGGCACACAATAGGTCCTGAAAGACTGCTTGAATGGGTCATGAACCAATATTCTGGAGGTTTCTTCTCACTAGGACACATTCAAACAGCCCAAAGGCAGCTGTGGAGCACAAAGTTCGACTTATACCTGGAGACGGAAGAGGGGGATCCTACTCATCCCTCCCCCTTCATTCCCCCAAATCTAAATCTTGGGACCAGCATCTTCATACTGCCTCATACCACACCCTCATCCTGAGAGACAAGTAAGGAGAGGGAGAACTGAGGCTCTGACATGTCCATCCAGTTGTATGCTCAGGAAAGATGAAATAGGAGAGAGACAGAGACAGAGAAAGAGACAGACAGAGAGAGACAGAGACAGAGAGAGAGTTAGCCTCGATCAGCGGCAGGAAGTAGAAGGAGGCAACACATGATGTTCAGCTTTAAGACATGGTGGCCCTACCCATGAGTAAATATGGCTCTGTAAGTGTCCTGGGTGCAACAATTGTTCCATCAATCACACTGGTACCTACTCCTCCCTTAAGAGAGAGGCAGAAGGGTGGGAGAAGGGAGCAGAAGAGTCCTATCATCCGGAAGTAAAGAAGCCCATGATGCAAATTGGATTATGATCCCACCTGGGGAATGGGAGTGGAAGCTTCTCATCCATCGAGGTAAATCTGTTCTCATGGCAGTTAAATCTCTGCTTCCCTCCGAAAGGCCAAACTTTCTCTCAGTCCAGCCTGGCTAACCACAGAGTTTTCCCAGTAAATCCAGGCTCTCAGTATTTTAGAAGGTCAACAATATAGGAAAGAACAGTCCCTAGGAAAGTACTGTCTGCTCCTTACCAAACTCATTGATTAGAAGACCTATGAGAGGACAAAGGCAGTCCCTTCTCACAGTGCCAGACACTTGGCTTAAAAACATAAGAAGTCAAGCGCCCAGCCAGATCTTTTCAGTCCAATGCTTTCTTGGTCTAAATCAGTGATGTGAGCCTCTGCACACCAGTTTCACACCATCTATTGGCAGTTCACAATGTCTACTGGCATGGTAACCAGCCTAAAGCTCCAGCGAGATCTGACTGCAGATCCCTGGGAAAGCATTTGTAAGTAACCCACGGCCTTTCTCTCCAGCGGAACTTCTCAACACTGCTCAGGGGACCACATTCACTCCCAAGTGACCACTAATTTAAAAATCAGGGAGAGTGAGTCTTAAAGTGGGCATTGCTTTTGTCTTAAGATACTCCTTTTTCTCACCCTTACCTTTCAGTTCCCACTGCTTCTCATCTCTAGGGCCCTCTCCTGCCTCTCAATGTCAGAACCCCCTTGAGCATCATGCAAGATGCTCCCCATATATCAGTGGTTCTCAAAGTATGGTCTGTGGACCAGGAGCTTCAGCATCACTTGGCAACTGGTTAAAAAGAAAGAAAGAAAGAGAAAAGAAAGAAAGAAAAGAAAGAAAGGAAAGGAAGAAAGAAAGAAGAAGGGCTTGTACCCAACACAACAGGGCCTCTTGACATTTAATACAGATGGAGATCAAGGTGGCCCTCCATCCTAGCTATTGAGGCTCAAGGGCACAGCTCTGGGAATCGTACAGCCTCCAACTTACGAAACTTCTCCGGAAAGACTTGTCAATGTACCATGACTGCCCTCACACCCAGAACAGGTGGAAATAAGACTTACAGTTGGTAGGGATAGGAACTATTCTGAATACCACTCACATCCTCCCCACAGGAGGGAGATGGGACCTGCTACATAACAATACACAATGGAAACAATACATAATACAATGCCAGTCACTCTCAGCTCAGGCAGTGGATGTTGTGCGATAAAAGGCACAAAATCAAAAGAGCACAAGCCCTTGGGGAGAGGTGAGGGGAGCAGTCAGGGTTGACTGGAGGACAGGAGGGTTATGGACAAGTCATGGGAGGTAAAGCTGGAGATGTGAGTTGGGACCAGCCTAGTACCACGTGCACAGCCCACCTGGCAGCACTTGCCCTCTTTCAGAGTCAGTGCAGGAGCATATTTACACACAGGTCTGGAGCTAGATAGCTGAGTTCCAATCCCAGTCTGAGTCTTGAGCAATCATCTTAACCTTTCCACATATCCATTACCAAATTGGTAAAAAGGTGATAGTCATAGTACCTTACATATACATACATAGGAACTTACAACATGCGGTTGATGTGAGGATTAAGTCAATGCCTGCAAAGCACTTAAACAGTGCCTGGAGCCTAAGAAAGCATGCAATGTGTTAGCTATTACTGTAGGTATTATTATTGTTAATTCTGCAATCAACAGGGCCACTGGAAGGAGAGTGATAAGATCACAACCTCTCCTTCAGGTGCTGGATTGGACTGTAGTGTGTAGGATGGAAGGGATCAGAGAGGTGGAAGGCCAAGAAACTAGTTTGGAGGTCACTGCAATTCTAGGTAAGAGGTGCCACTCAGAGTAGCAAAGGTAAAGGAAAGAAAGGGAAGGGAAATGGACCAGACATCAGATACATCTGAGCAGTGAACTGACAACACTTGGCAAATGACTGGGCGTGGCTGGTGTGGAAAATGAAATGGTCAGAAGATAAAAGGATGTTGTCCGAAAACATGTCCATTTTTGCAACAAGGTAACTGCTGAAATGACACTAAGAAATTAATTCTGCCTGCTCTTTACTAAGCTTCCTGTTCATCCTGTTGTACCCAGTGACCCTGGTACTCACAGACATTCAGAGCTTCTCCCTTCTCTAACACTCTAATCTTCTGATCCTCTGCCAGGAAACCTCAACTTCACTTACCTTGTCTATAGGTGACTTTTAAGCTACTTGCCATACAGCTACCCGCACACAGAGCAAATGATGACTGGCCATCATTCCACCTGGTTCCAAAAGCCTCCAGGCAGGCCCCCAACTCCATTCCTCCTACCCTTTTAATCTTTCTCCCAGGAAGCTTCAGACAAGTTATTAAGTCCAATTTACAAGGAAGCGGGGAGCATCCAAACGAAGCAAGTCAGTAAAATGACTAGAGATGACAGTAGGTCCCTTCTCAGCAACACTCCTGTCCCCACACGTATCACCCTGCACATCCAATCTCTGAAAAGTCCAGTCTCTTTTCTACCTGTATTCAATCCTAAAATACTTCCCACCACACAGACACCACTGACATCCACCCGGGAGCGGGGCTCCACGTCCCTTGCAGGCAAGTGCACGGAGCTAAGAATCAGCAGACCCACCTTTTAACTCTATCAGTAAGTTGTAACAAACGACTTGCCCTGTCGGGCCTCAGACCTGAGCCTAAATTCTGATGACCTCCCCACTCCCCGCGACCAGCAGGGGGCAAAGTCGGCGGGAGGCACCCCCAGAGCTAGCTCCTCTGGGTTCCAGAAGACCCGCGAGGTCCGCACTTCCGGATACAGCCCCGCACTCTCCGCGGGCCGGGGAACCCCGTAAGCTGTCGCCCCGTGCTCCTCCAGCGGGCCTACAGCTACCTGGTCCAGCAGCCGGTAGATGCTGATACCGAAGGTCTCCACCAGCAGCTCCCAGTCGGCCCCGGAAAGTGCGGGCTGCTGAAGCTCAGCGAAGGCTTCCCGGAACTGCTCCTCAGAGAAGCCGCCGGCCCCAAGGTCCATCCTTCCGCAGTAGCTGCTTCTCAACCTGCCTGGAAGGCCAAGGACAGGCTAGGTTCGTGTTCGGGGGCGGGGCGAGAGGGTGGCCCAGCGTAATTGGCAGGGAACCGAAAAGTGATTGGGAGAAGGCGGGACTTGGGAGGAAGAGGCGAAGAGGAGGCGGGGCCAGCGAGGGGCAGGCCTAGAGAAGGTTTCCGCAGAGCGAGAGCTGCGGAAGGATAGGAAAGAAAGAAGACTGGAGAAACTTTGGACTTGATCTGGGGAAAGCTGGAGAGGCTATGAAATGGGGAGGCTTCTAGACAGAAGAGAAAAGGAAGACACTAATGTCATCTCAGAAGCATCTCTTCCCCAACACCATACCCACCAAACCTGCTTGGCTGTCTCTCCTTTACCTTCTCTGAAGAAGGCTAGGGAAGGTCTCTGAGTGGTTCGGTAGATATGGAGGTAAGATGGACAGAGCAGAGATGCTTGAAAATCTCAGGGGTCAGATGCTAGAACAATATTACATTCGTTCTGTTATGCACTTTAAAACATTTTTCCGAGACGAGGTCCATGGGATTCCCCAGAAGGCCAAAGGGTCCATCTCACAAAAAGGATTAAGAAACCTAATCCATAATGGTATTTTGCCCCCTGGATGGTGGAAGATGATCTAAAAAGGTATCATGGTGTCCACCCAAGATTTCTGCTGGTTGCATAATTTTGATCTTTTGCAACTCAAAGACCTTTTTCTTCCCTCAAGTCCCTTTGATGTTGCTATATTTCTTACCACCAGGCTGCATTTTGGTTTGGATAAAGTAGACAGCTTAAACATCAATCAGTGTAACAGTACATGGGTGCCAGTAAACTCTGGCAACCCATGTTTCCTAATCTGTGAAATGGGGTAAAATTGTACAACCAGTTAGAATTGAAGAGGTAACCACATAAAATAAGCATAGAACATGTTTGCCTATCAAAGTTTGCCTATCAAAGTAAATGTTCATTAAAATGTCCACTTGTTTTACATTTATATATTGAAATGTTTCTCCTTCTCTACTTGAAAGAAAGCCTTGAAGTTGATGGCAAACTCTGCATTTATGCCAGTTTGCAAGAAGAGAAAATGATTAGACTTGGCAGCGTAGGTAAATTACTGCTGTATTCAGTTCAAGGCTGGTTCTGTTCTGTTTTATGAGGATGGGAGGAGGGATGGGGTAGTTCCCTACACTAAATGCACAAGAGGTTAGAGACTCTTAAGACTCTTAAGTTTGGTCCTCTTTATAAAAAAATATTTAAACTAAAGTTTAATTGCTTAAAAAAAGGAATTTCTTCAAAAACCATTGACTATGAAGTATTTTCATATATCGTCAAGGAATTCCATTTTAAAGGTGGGCTTTGATGAGGCTGCAGCTTTATCACTTTATAGCAATTGATTAATGAAGACAAGCATGAGAATATAAATGGCATTATGAAAGATATAAGGCAGGAAGTTTAAATTGTGTTTATTACATGTGTTTAAACGTGTGCTTACCTACTAAACTCAGAAGGTAAAATGTATATATATTTGGGTATGTTGATATTTACAACCATGCTTATTTTACTAGAGCTAATGAAGGAAAGAGTCATATTAGGAAATAATTTTTATTTTGTGGCAAAAATCTGGTAAAGGGTTGGAAGGGTGTCCAGAAAGACCTGTTCTCCTTTAGGACATGTCTATTATAATAGGCCAGCCTCTTTCCTTTGTGAAAAACACTCTTTAGAGGAACTTCCAGCAACATGGCAGGTGAGGAATAATATATTTGGGGCTTCCTAAAATCCCAACAGACAAACGTTCTAGGGGCTGGGGTTGTGGTTCTAGTACTCACACGTGGACTAAAGATGTGGTGCTGGGCCATAGCTGGTGGGAAGCTGGACCAGGGACTTCTTCATGGAGCCTGGATCCCCTAAGAGCTGCCCCTTCCATTCCATGAAACCAGAAAATCCCCAGCCTGTAGACCATGGAGCGCTCAAGGAAACTCATGCTTTTCCCGAAGCCTTAGGTAGAAAGAAACAAAAAGGCAACTGGAAGAAACCACACCCCAAGCCTCTGCCAGAAATGGAATTTAAATTTACATTACCTGCAACTGAATGGGAGCCACAAGGAGATAAATTAACACAAAGGACCATTGAAACGCCTGGGACCCTGCGAGAATCAAAACCAGTGACACTTTCACTGCTAGGACACGTGCAATTATCCAAGAGTAAACAACACCCACAAGAAGATGCATGTACAAAAAGTGACTTACAAAGACCTGAGGGAACAGCTCTCCATGTCAGAGAGTTAGCAGATGTGCAAACAGGATTATCAGAACCAAAGAACCACAGATAACAGACCAATATGAGAGTAATTATTCAACATGTATTTGTGATAATATAAGAGGTAAAAGAAGGTCTAGAAAATAGAACACTAAAAAAAAGATAAATGAATGTGAAAAAGAACCAAAAGAAGCAAACCACCTTTTACAAATAAAAAACTATTAACAGTCACTACAATTAGAAATGTAAAAGAGGAGGTAAAGTAGTTGTCCTACCACAGTTCAAGAGGGAAATAAGAAGGTGGCTATGAGGAAATTCCCCAGAAAGCAACACAGAGATATAAAGAAATGGAAAACATGAAAGATTAACTAAGAGACATGAAGGACACATTGAAAAGGTAAACCATTTATGACTGGAGTTCCACAAGAAGAGAACAGAGAGGTTAAGAGGTGAGGTGTATGGGTGGGGAGATAGGTAGATAAATGGACATATGGAAAAAAGAGAAACTAAAATTCTAAACAGCAAAAAACATCAACAGGGGAGGACAAAGTCAGAGTTTTGTTTAGAAAGTGGGTAAGAGATATTGATTAATTGTCTTCTGTGCATGCTAAAATTTAATGGAATAAATTCTCAAAAGGCAACAATAAGAAAGCAAGCAAACAAATAAAAATGGGCAAAAGATTTAAACAGACATTTCACCAAGAATATATACTGATGGCAATAAGAACATGAAAAGATACTCAGCATCATTCATCATCAGGGTAGTATAAATTAAAATCACATATGAGATATAAATATGCACCTTTTAGAGAGCTGAAATTAGAAAGATTGACCAAAGTAAGTGTTGGCAAGGATGTGGAAGAAATAGAACTCTCCTGCATTGCTGATGGGAATGGAAATGGGACAAACACTGTGGAAAACTGACAATTTCTTTAAAAGTTAAACATACACAGGAGGGGGAAGGGTAAGCTGGGACGAAGTGAGAGAGTAGCACTGACATATATACACTACCAAATGTAAAATAGATAGCTAGTGGGAAGCAGCCGCATAGCACAGGGAGATCAGCTCGGTGCTTTGTGATCACCTGGAGGGGTGGGATAGGGAGGGTGGGAGGGAGAGGCAAGAGGGAGGGGCTATTGGGATATATATATACATATAGCTGATTCACCTTGTTGTACAGCAGAAACTAACACAACATTGTAAAGCAATTATACTCCAATAAAGATGTTAAAAAAAAAATACACCTACCATACAATCTAGCCATTCCATTCCTAGTTATTTATCCAAGAGAAAAAAAAATGGCATTGTTCATATAGACAGAAATGTTCATAGCATCTTAATTTGTAATAGCCAAAAACTGGAAACAACTCAAATGTCCTTCAATGGGTGAATTGATAAAACAAATTGTGATATATCCACCAACCAAGTACTACTCAGCAATACACTTTTAAATGATTAACATATGTGTATATGAACTTGTGTGCATATGTATGTGATATATATATATATATACAATGTAATTTATGCAATTTTGTATAAATCGTTCAATTCAGGAGTGAAGTAGCATGATACCTGCAATTTACATTCAAATTGGTTAGTTAAAAATTGTGTAATCTATATAGAAATGCAAAAGTGACAAAATATGAACAACTGATAAATTTAGGTAAGGGTAGCAATATTTTCTATTCTATTCCTTCAAATTTTCTTCATATTTGAAATTATTCAAAATAGAAATTTTGTGAGAACCCAGCTATATGTGTTTATATGAGACATAACTAAAATACAATTACACAGAAAATGTAGAGGTAAATGTATGCAAAATATACACAAGTAAGCCTTAAACAAAAGAAAGCTGATGTGGCTGTAAAAATATCAGACAAAACAGACTTTAAGGCAAGAAAAGAATTAGTAGAAAGAAGTTCATGAATTAAAGGACAAAGGACACAACTCTTCAGGAGTTCTGAATGCCTAAATTTATATTCATTTCACAACATGGTCTCAAATACATAAGGCAAAAGATGTTACCTGTGCAGTCTTCCCTCAGTATTTGGGGGGATTGATTCCAGGACCCCTGAGGATACCAAAATCTGCAGATACTCACATCCCTTATATGGATTGGTATAATATTTGTGTATAACCTATGCACATCCTCACATGTACTTTAAATCATCTCTAGATTACTTATAATACCTAATACAATGTAAATGCTACATAAAGAGTTGCCTGTGTGTAGCCTTTTCAAGCTTTGCTTTTTGGAACTTTCTGGAATTTTTTTATGTTTTCAGTTTGTGGTTGGTTAAATCGAGGAAACCCATGGATGTGAAGGGCTCACTGTACAAGGAAAAATCATCAAATTTACAATCAGTGGATGATTTTAAGGCTCTTTACTAGGAAATGGATTGATCAAGTAGACAAAAAAATTGGTAAAGATATGAAAGATTTGAGCATATAATTCATATATCTGATATAAAGGGCATTTATAGAACCCAATTACAAACTCTCATAAAACATTTATTAAAACTGATGATTCCATAAGCCACAAAGGATGTTTTCAACCAACAGGAAAGAATCTATATCATTCTCTGATGACAATGTAAAATATAAAAGAAAGGAATAAAAAGGAAACAAAAATAGCCAATCCCTGCCCCCCCCATATATTTGAAAACAAAACAAAACAAATACACACTTATTCTAGGAACTTAGCCAGCAATTAATTCCCTGCATCAAATTCCTTTCTGCTTGAAGTACCTAGATTGTTCTTTTCTGCATTTACTCTTGACTGATTTTTGTCTACATTAAAAAGCAAGAACTCCTGTTCAGCTATATACTATAAATAAATTAAAATCCAACACATAGATTTGTAGAAGACACTTGTTACTCACAAAGCCAACCAAGGATCAATATTGATGATATACACAGAACTAGGAATCAGTGAGAAAAACCCAGATAACGAAATTGAAAATATGAACAGTGAGAAAACCCAAATAGCATAAGAACACATGAAAAGTTGCTTAACTTCCAGAGTAACTGGAGAAGTGCAAAATAAATTACATCATTTCATTTACGTTAAATTGGCAAAAACTTAAAAATTAGGTGTTGATGAATATAGAGAGAAATGATAGCTCTGACAAAGTATTCTGGTTAAAATTTAAATGATAGTTTGAAAAACAACTTGAAAAGACCTATTAAATTTGAGGATACACGTACTGTCTGGCCCAGCAGTTCCACATCTATTAGTACACCTGAGACAACTGCTAATATTGCATAACAATGCACATTGTTTTAGTGGCAAAACAGTTTTTTGATAAAACATAATGACCTACCAAGCAGAAAATAAATATCAATAAATTGTGGTTTATTCATTGTATAGCTTTTGAAATTAAAAAATAATCTACTTGTAAATTATGGATAAATCTTGAAAACACTGATGAATGAAGACAGCAAGTTGTAGAAGGACGTACAGAGTAAGATACTTTATAGTGTTTACGGACAATACATATGCCCTAAAAACTGTGAATGTGAATGGGAAGAATTCCCGTTAACTTCAACAGTAACTGTAACATTTTATTTCTTTAAAAATGTATGAGGCAAATAAGGCACAATAGTAATGGTGGATTCATGAATGTCATTCTCTACACTTTTCTGTATATTTGAAGTTTGTGTAATTTAAGCAAATAAAGGAAATAATTCTAATAAAGGTGTAATACTATAATTGCCATTAACAATAGCAGAAGAAAAACACCATTCTGAGATACTATGAAAAATGAATGAATAATGAATGTTCACAAATGCCTAACTTTGCACAGGGAACAAAGTTAGGCATTACCTATTGTGATTGATCAGTGTTTTGGGTTTTGTTTTTAATTAGGGGATTAAAAGAATATCTGTTCTTTTTCACTAGTAAAAGCTACTAGGCCCCAAGTAACTGAAAAGTGAATGAAATATATGGTATCATGGATAAAACATCTGTGTAAAGATCAGAACTTCTCACTTTCCCTAGAGATGTGTTTCACAGTACAGAACTAATTTGATTTGTGGATTCCCAAGATAGAATCCTGGTCACAAAACCTAGCTTTGCAATAAAAAATCTTGGTTCTGGTCTTTAAGAACCTGGCAAATCACTTCAATTTTTTAAACCTGTTTACTTAACAGTGATATAAATATAATAATACAAATGAAAGCTCTCTGTAAAGTGAAAGTAAAACCCTTATGAAATGTATTATCTCAGTGGTTAACTCTAAATTCTATAGCTGAGCTGTTGTTAATCTGTTTCAAGGGCCATCCAAATCAATTTAGTTCTATTCTACTCAACTTGTACTGTTGACTGTCTGCCTCTATTAAAATGCTCAAGAGCTTTATCTTGCTAGGGCAATGGAGAAGCAAAAGAGGGTGATGAAGCTGACCAAGCTCCAAAACTCATAAAATATTCACTTGTAAGTTGGTTCATAATAGATTAAGTCTCCTGAGTACTCTTTATAACAGAAAATATGCTAAGGGTTTTCATTTAATCTTTACAATACCAGTTTTGAAATCAGTTCTATTATACTCTCCAGATTTTACATGAAGAAACTGAAGTTTAGAGAAGTGAAGTAACTTGTCCACAGTCACATGGGTAGGTCAAAGGCAAAGCTGAGGTTTGGATTTAGTTTTGTTGGATTCTAGAACCTATCTCTCATGTCTGGATCACCCATTACTGATACAGGATCTATAGACATGAAGCAGTGAACATAACTTCTAACCCAATTAGATCTGTAAACAAGGTTTTCATTCCTAAAAGACTTTAAAGAAACATTATAGCCATAAAACTATAAAATTTAATACTGAAAAAGGATTTAGATATCACCCATAGTTTATTCTTTTGTTAATTTATTTATGTACTCATTTGTTTGATAGGTATTTATTGAATATTGATCAATATTTATCAAACAAGTGACTATATAAATAGGTAACAGAATAAATTAAAGACAATACCTGAATTCTCCTTAAGTATGAAATTTTATGCTTCCATGGCTATAACAGCTATTGTAGAAAAGATACACGAGATGCAAATTCTTATCTTTAGCTTGCAGTCCACATGAACACAATTAATTAAAGAAAGTATTTTATGTATGTCATGTATTATCTAGTCCACCACTTTTACAGCTGATAGAATTGAGGTACAAAGAGGTAATACGTTGAATAATAACTTGGTTATCCAGTTAGTCAAATCATGTTGTCACAGACCCATGAAGACCAAGTGTCCCTAGTGTATTTTGCCTGTTAATATAAATATAATGACATACAAATTAGGTGTTATGAAAGATGAGTTTATAGTTTTTCCTGTTAAAACATGCTTTGTGTGAACTTTATTAAATGAAAATGATAATTCACAAAACTAGGTTTGTTTGACTACTGGAAGGGATCAGAGAATAAAATCATCAACCACCTTCCTTCCAGTAAGGGGATTCCAGAGACTAGCTGAAAGTATTGTATTACGAAGTCCCTTCCGTTGCCCTGACAAATCACCACAGGGGATCCAAGTTCAGCACTAGGATGTTTCAGGCCATGTCTAGGGTTTCAGCTGGGTTGTGATCTCCAGACTGCAGGGCTGCACCTCCATATGAATCAGCATAAATATGGGTTCCTCTCTTAAAGTGGAGCACTCAAGTTTGGATCCAAAGCCTGACTGAGATTGTAGACTATGCTTTTCGCAACTTCAGGCAACTTAATTTAGGCCATTTCCACCTAGAAAATGTCTCATTCAGGTCCTCTCTACGCACTGTCTCACTAGGGTTGTGTGTCCATGAGGGTAGATCAGATTTTGTTTGGAAGTTTAAAAACCTTACAATGATACTCCTCTCTTTCCTTCAAACCCCACATATGATTTGTCAACAGTTTTTGCTATTTCTACTTCCCACATAGCTTGGATTTTCCCACTGCTTTCCATCTGTACTACCCACCTAGCCAAAGCCACATGACGGTTCCCCTGATTGCTCAGTGACCTTCTGATGGTCTCCCTGATGGAGTCCACGCCCAACACAGAGACACACAGAGTGCTGTATTAAAATGCTGAGTCATCCTGTCACCCCACTCCTTACAACCATTCATTGGCTTAGGGGTGCATTAAATAACATTCAAACTTCTTCCCCTAGCCTACAGAGTCCTCTGCCATCTGATTGGCCCTTCCTGCATCTTCATCCCCATTTTCTCCACCCTCCCCTCACTCACTAGGCTCCAGCCTGCTGTTCCTTAGTTTCTGGGTTGTGCCAAGAATGTCCTTACCTCAGAAACATGGTCCTCACTCTTTTCTCTGCCTCAGCAGCTTTCCCCACACCCTTCACTCATTCTCATCCTTTGGGTATCAGCCTGAATCTTCCTTCCATAGACTCTCCTCCTCAGCCTCTTTTATTTGCTATCTCAGCCATTTGCTTTTTTCCTGTATAAAATTTACTGCTACTTGTGACTGAACCTGCACCCCAGTGGGTGCAGTAGGAAAACTAAAAAGTAAACAAGTAAGTGCTCTTTGCTTTCCAACAATGATCTTGATCTGTAATTAGCTGAGCATCTGTCTTCTCCATTAGAGCATAAGCCCAAGAGCAGAGACCTGTCCAACCCTCTCACCACTGTTATCCCCAGTTATGAACATGTCATAACATGTAAATATCTGTTGAGTGAATTAATATAAGAATTCTGTTGATCCTTATATATATTCATATATATATATGAATTATATATGAATTGTATACTAAGTTCTTTTGTCAGTTCCATTAGATTTTAAGTTCTCAGTTTTCTACATAGACAATCATATTGTCAGGAGTGGGGAAGATAATTGCATCATAGCTTATCCAATAGCTATATCAATTCTTTTCCTTTCCCATGTTATTATATGGGCTGAAACTTCTGAGGGGATATCTCTGGCTCCATCATGGGAAATAGGGTAAACTAGCAGGTAGAGCTCCAGGCCCCCAGTCTTGCCTCAAAAATAAGAGCTAAGCTTTAGTTGGTTTTCTTGTTGCTCTACAGAAGAGTTTATGAGGGGAAAATGGTTCTACTCCCCAAAAGAAACTTGAGAATCACTGGGCTAAAACTTCTGAAACAATGTAAACAGTGGTATCCCAGTCATCCTTGTCTTTTGAAAAATGATCACTGATTGACTATTTAATATAAGCCAGGTAATATGCTAACTAGTTAAAATACGTTTTCTCACTACAAACCCTATGAATTGTATATCAATATTTCCATATAACAAATAGCTTTAAAAAGACTAAGTGAGGGCTTCCCTGGTGGTGCAGTGGTTGAGAGTCCGCCTGCAAATGCAGGGGACACGGGTTCATGCCCCGGTCTGGGAAGATCCCACATGCCGCTGAGTGGCTGGGCCCGTGAGCCATGGCCGCTGAGCCTGCGCGTCCGGAGCCTGTGCTCCTCAATGCGAGAGGCCACAACAGTGAGGAGGCCCATGTACCGAAAAAAAAAAAAAGACTAAGTGAAATGTCCATACATGCAAAGGATCCAAATCTTTCTAATTCTAGCCACTTCTCACAACTACTGAGGTAAATAAGGCCATATATGTGGAGATTTTAAAATACGTTCTCCCCTTTAGTAATTTGAAGGTAGACAACTTGTACTTTCTAAAAAATAGCCACAACAATATCTCTTATCCCACATAACCTCGTATGATGTGACTGTGACACTCATACCACCAAAAGGTAGTGTCTGTGTCCCCTCATTTTGAATAAGGGTGAGCTTCTGCCTACACTCAGAAGTGATATTCTGTGACTTCCAAGACCAGGTCATAGACGATAATACTGCTTCCTGTTTCTCTAGACGATAATACTGCTTCCTGTTTCTCTAGACGATAATACTGCTTCCTGTTTCTCTAGACGATACTGCTTCCTGTTTCTCTCGGAAGTCCATCTCAATTCCTAGATGCCATGAAATGAGGAAGACCAAGCAGCCTTGGAGGGGATCCAAGGCCACTGGCTCACAGCCCTGGCTGAGTTTATAGCTGGCAGTTAGCACTAGATTGCCAGCCATGGAAGCAAGTCATCTTGAAAGTAGATACTGGGGGAGGAGCTTCAAGATGGTGGAAGAGTAAGACGTGGAGTTTACCTTCCTCCCCACAAATATATCAGAAATACACCTACATGTGGAACAGCTCCTACAGAACACCTACTGAACGCTGGCAGAAGACCTCAGACCTCCCAAGAGGCAAGAAACTCGCCACGTACCTGTGTAGGGCAAAAGAAAAAAGAAAAAACAAAGACAAAAGAATAGGGATGGGACCTGCACCAGTGGGAGGGAGCTGTGAAGGAGGAAAGATTTCCACACATAGGGAAGCCCCTTCGTGGGCGGAGACGGCGGGTGGCGGAGGAGGGAAGCTTCAGAGCCACGGAGGAGAGCGAAGCAACAGGAGTGCAAAGGGCAAAGCGGAGAGGTTCCCACACAGAGGATTGGTGCTGACCAGCACTCACCAACCCTAGAGACTTGTCTGCTCACCCGCCAGGACAGGTGGGGAGCTGAGGCTTGGGCTTCGGAGGTCGGATCCCAGGGAGAGGACTGGGGTTAGCTGTGTGAACACAGCCTGAAGGAGGCTAGTGCGCCACAGCTAGCCGGGAGGGAGTCCGGGAAAAAGTCTGGAGCTGCCAAAGAAGCAAGAGACTTTTTCTTGCCTCTTTGTTTACGGGTGTGTGAGGAGAGGGGATTAAGAGCACTGCTTAAAGGAGCTCCGAGATGGGTGCGAGCCACGGCTAACAGCGCGGACCCCAGAGACGGGCATGAGACACTAACGCCGCTGCTGCCGCCACCAGGAAGCCTGTGTGGGAGCACAGGTCACTGTCCCCACCTCCCCTCCCGGGAGCCTGTGCAGCTGACCACTGCCAGGGTCCCGTGATCCAGGGACAACTTCCCTGGGATAACGCAAGGCGAGCCTCAGGCTGCTACAACATCACGTTTGCCTCTGCCACCGCAGGCTCGCCCCGTACTCCGTACCCCTCCCTCCCCCCGGCCTGAGTAAGCCAGAGCCCCGAGTCTGCTGCTCCTTTAACCCCGTCCTGTCTAAGCGAAGAACAGACGCCCTCAGGCGACCTACACGCAGAGGTGGGGCCAAATCCAAAGCTAAACCCCAGGAGCTGTGCGAACAAAGAAGAGAAGGGAAATCTCTCCCAGCAGCCTCAGGAGCAGCAGATTAAAGCGCCACAAACAACTTGATGTACCTGCATCTGTGGAATACATGAATAGACAACGAATCATCCCAAATTGAGGAGGTGGACTTTGGGAGCAACGATATATATTTTTCCCCACTTTTCTCTTTTTGTGAGTGTGTATATGTATGCTTCTGTGTGTGATTTTGTCTGTATAGCTTTGCTTTTACCATTTGTCCTAGGGTTCTGTCCATTTTTTGTTTGTTTTTTAGTATAGTTTTTAGGACATGTTATAATTGGTGGGTTTGTTTTTTGGTTTGGTAGCTCTCTTCTTTCTTTTTTATCTATCACTTTAAAATTTTTTTAATAATTATTTTTTATTTTAATAGCATTATTTTATTTTATCTTCTTCTTTCTTTCTTTCCTTTTTTTCTCCCTTTTATTCTGAGCCATGTGGATGACAGTCTCTTGGTACTCCAGCCAGTTGTCAGAGCTGTGCTTATGAGGTAGGAGAGCCAAGTTCAGGATATTGGTCCACAAGAGACCTCCCAGCTCCACTTAATATCTAATGGCGAATATCTCACATAGATCTCCATCTCAACGCCAAGACCAGATCCACTCAATGACCACCAAGCTACAGTGCTGGACACCCTATGCCAAACAACTAGCAAGGAGGAACACAACCCCACCCATTAACAGAGAGGCTGCCTAAAATCATAATAAGGCCACACACCTACCCAAACACACCACCAGACATGGACCTACACACCAGAAAGACAAGATCCAGCCTCATCCACGAGAACACAGGCACTAGTCCCCTGGACCAGGAAGCCTACATGACCCACTGAACCAACCTTAGCCACTGGGGGAACACACCAAAAACAATGGGAACTACGAACCTGTAGCCTGTGAAAGGAGACCCCAAACACAGTAAGTTAAGCAAAATGAGAAGACACAGAAACACACAGCAGATAAAGGAGCAAGGTAAACACCCACCACACCTAACAAATGAAGAGGAAATAGGCAGTCTACCTGAAAAAGAATTCAGAATAATGATAGTAATGATGATCCAAAATCCTGGAAATAGAATGGAGAAAATACAAGAAACGTTTAACTAAAGAGCAAACAAACAGTGATGAACAGCACAATAAATGAAATTAGAATTCTCTAGAAGGGATCAGTAGCAGAATAACTGAGGCAGAAGAACAGATAAGTGACCTGGAAGATAAAATAGTGGAAATAACTACTAGAGAGCAGAATAAAGTAAAAAAGAATGAAAAGAATTGAGGACAGCCTTAGAGACCTCTAGGACAACATTAAATGCACCAACATTCGAACTATAGGGGTCCCAGAAGAAGAAGAGAAAAAGAAAGGGACTGAGAAAATACTTGAAGAGATTATAGTTGAAAACTTCCCTAATATGAGAAAGAAAATAGTTAAGTCCAGGAAGAACAGAGAGTCCCATACAAGATAAATCCAAGGAGAAAGACGCCAAGACACATATTAATAAAACTAACAAAAATTAAATATATAGAAAAAATATTAAAAGCAACAAGGGAAAACCAACAAATAACATACAAGGGAATCCCCATAAGGTTAACAGATGATCTTTCATAAGAAACTCTGCAAGCCAGAAGGGAGTGGCAGGACATATTTAAAGTGATGAAAGGGGAATGCATACAACCAAGATTACTTTACACAGCAAGGATCCCATTCAGAGTTAATGGAGAAATTAAAACTTTTACAGACAAGGAAAAGCTAAGAGAATTCACCACCACCAAACCAGCTTTACAACAAATGCTAAAGGAACTTCTCTAGGCAGGAAGCACAAGAGAAGGAAAAGACCTACAATAACAAACCCCCAAAAATTAAGAAAATGGTAATAAGAACATACATGTTGATAATTACCTTAAATGTAAATGGATTAAATGCTCCAACCAAAAGACATAGACTGGCTGAATGGGTACAAAAACAAGACCTGTATATATGCTGTCTACAAGAGACCCACTTCAGACCTAGAGACACATACAGACTGAAAGTAAGGGGACGAAAAAAGATATTCCATGCAAATGGAAATCAAAAGAAAGCTGGAGTAGCAATTCTCATATCAGACAAAATAGACTTTAAAACAAACACAATTACAAGAGACAAAGAAGGACACTACATAATGATCAAGGGATCAATCCAAGAAGAAAATATAAAAATTGTAAATATTTATGCACCCAACATAGGAGCACCTCAATACATAAGGCAAATACTAACAGCCATAAAAGGGGAAATCAACAGTAACATAATCATAGTGGGGACTTTAACACCCCACTTTCATCAATGGACAGATCATCCAAAATGAAAATAAATAAGGAACACAAGCTTTAAATGACACATTAAACAAGATGGACTTAATTGATATTTACAGGACATTCCATCCAAAAACAAGAGAATACACTTTCTTCTTAAGTGCTCATGGAGCATTCTCCAGTATAGATCACATCTTGGGTCACAAATCATGCCTTGGTAAATTTAAGAAAATTGAAACCATATCAAGTATCTTTTCCGACCACAATGCTATGAGACTAGATATCAATTACAGGAAAAGATCTGTAAAAAATACAAACACATGGAGGTTAAAAAATGCATTACTAAACAACTGAAAGATCACTGAAGAAATCAAAGAGGAAATCAAAAAATACCTAGAAACAAATGACTATGAAAACACGACCATGCAAAACCTATGGGCTACAGCAAAAGCAGTTCTAAGAGGGAAGTTTAGAGCAATACAATCCTACCTTAAGAAACAAGAAACATCTCAAATAAACAACCTAACCTTACACCTAAAGCAATTAGAGAAAGAAGAACAAAAAACCCCCAGAGTTAGCAGAAGGAAAGAAGTCATAAAGATCAGAAGAGAAATAAATGAAAAAGAAATGAAGGAAGCTCTAGCAAAGATCAATAAACTTAAAAGCTGGTTTCTTGAGAAGATAACCAAAATTGATAAACCATTAGCCAGACTCATCAAGAAAAAAAGGGAGAAGACTCAAATCAATGGAATTAGAAATGAAAAAGGAGAAGTAACAACTGACACTACAGAAATATAAAGGATCATGAGAGATTACTACAAGCAACTCTATGCCAATAAAATGGACAACTGGGAAGAAATGGACAAATTCTGAGAAATGCACAACCTTCTGAGACTGAACCAGAAAGAAATAGAAAATGTACACAGACCAAACACAAGCACTGAAATTGAAACTGTGATTAAAAATCTTCCAACAAACAAAAGCCCAGGACCAGATGGCTTCACAGGCGAATTCTGTCAAACCTTTAGAGAAGAGCTAACACCTATCCTTCTCAAACTCTTCCTAAATACAGCAGAGGGAGGAACACTCCCAAACTCATTCTACAAGGCCACCATCACCCTGTTACCCAAACCAGAATAAGATGAAGCAAAAGAGAACTACAGGCCAATAACACTGATGAACATACATGCAAAAATACTCAACAAAATACTAGCAAACAGGATCCAACAGAACATTAAAAGGATCATACACCATGATCAAGTGGGGTTTATCCCAGGAATGCAAGGATTCTTCAATATACGTAAATCAGTCAATGTGATACACCATATTAACAAATTAAAGGAGAAAAACCATTTGATCATCTCAATAGATACAGAGAAAGCTTTCCACAAAATTCAACACCCATTTATGATAAAAACCCTCCAGAAAGAAGGCATAGAGGGAACTTACCTCAATATAATTAAGGCCATATATGACAAACCCACAGCTAACATGGTTCTCAATGATGAAACATTGAAACCATTTCCTCTAAGTTCAAGAACAAGACAAGGTTGCCCACTCTCACCACTATTATTCAACATAGTTTTGGAAGTTTTAGCCACATCAATCACAGAAGAAAAAGAAATAAAAGGAATCCAAATTGGAAAACAAGGAGTAAAGCTGTCACTGTTTGCAGATGGCGTGATACTAAATGTAGAGAATACTAAAGATGCCACCAGAAAACTACTAGAGCTAATCAATTAATTTCATAAAGTAGCAGGAAACAAAGTTAATGCACGGAAAACTCTTGCATTCCTATACACTAATGACAAAAATTCTAAATGTGAAATTAATGAAACACTCCCATTTATCATTGCAACAAAAAGAATAAAATGCCTAGGAATAAACCTACCTAAGGAGACAAAAGACCTGTATGCAGAAAATTATAAGACACTGATGAAAGAAATTAAAGATGATACAAATAGATGGAGAGACATACCATGTTCTTGGATTGGAATAATCAACATTGTGGAAATTACTATACTACCCAAAGCAATCTACAGATTCAATGCAATCCCTATCAAACTACCACTGGCATTTTTCACAGAACTAGATCGAAATTTTTCACGATTTGTATGGCAACACAATAGACCTCGCATTGTCAAAGCAATCTTGAGAAAGAAAAACGGAGCTGGAGGAATCAGGCTCCCTGACTTCAGACTATACTACAAAGCTACAGTAATCAACACAGTATGGTACTGGCACAAAAACAGAAATATAGATCAATGGAACAGGATAGAAAGCCCAGAGATAAACCTAAGTACATATGGTCACCTTATCTTTGATAAAGGAGGCAAGAATATACAGTGGAGAAAAGACAGACTCTTCCATAAGTGGTGCTGGGAAAATTGCACAGCAGCATGTAAAAGAATGAAATTAGAACACTCCCTAACACCATACACAAAAATAAACTCAAAATGGATTAAAGACCAAAATGTAAGGCTAGACACTATTAAACTCATAGAGGAAAACATAGGCAGAACACTCTATGACATAAATCACAGCAAGATCCTTTTTGACCCACCTCCTAGAGAAATGGAAATAAAAACAAAAATAAACAAATTGGAGCTAATGAAACTTAAAAGCTGTCACATGGCAAAGGAAACCATAAACAAGACCAAAAGACCACCCTCAGAAATGGAGAAAATATTTGCAAATGAAGTAACTGACAAAGGATTAATCTCCAAAATATACAAGTAGCTCATGCAGCTCAATATCAAAAAAAACAAACAACCCAATCAAAAATGGCCAGAAGACCTAAGTAGACATTTCTGGAAAGAAGATATACATATTGCCAACAAACACATGGAAGGATGCATGCAGCACTAATCATTACAGAAAGGCAAATCCAAACTACACTGAGGTACCACCTCACAGCAGTCAGAATGGCCATCATAAGAAAAATCTACAAACAATAAATGCTGGAGAGGATGTTGAGAAAAGGGAACCCTCTTGCACTGTTGGTGGAAATGTAAATTGATACAGCCACTATGGGGAGCAGTATGGAAGTTCCTTAAAAAACTACAAATAGAACTACCATACGACCCAGCAATCTGACTACTGGGCATAAACCCTGAGAAAACCATAATTCAAAAAGAGTCATGTACCACAATGTTCATTGCAGCTCTATTTACAATAGCCAGGACATGGAAGCAAGCTAAGTGTCCATCAACAGATGAATGGATAAAGAAGATGTGGCACATATATACGATGGAATATTACTCAGCCATAAAAAGAAACGAAATTGAGTTATTTGTAGTGAGGTGGATGGACATAGAGTCTGTCATACAGAGTGAAGCAAGTCAGAAAGATAAAAACCAACACCGTATGCTAACACATATATATGGCATCTAAAAAAAAAAAAAAGTTTCTGAAGAACCTAGGGGCAGGACAGGAATAAAGATGCAGACGTACAGAATGGATTTGAGGACGCAGGGAGGGGGAAGTGTAAGCTGGGACGAAGGAAAGGGTGGCATGAACTTATATATACTACCAAATGTAAAGTAGATTGCTAGTGGGAAGCAGCCACATAGCACAGGGAGATCAGCTCGGTGCTTTGTGACCACCTAGAGGAGTGGGATAGGGAGGGTGGGAGGGAGACGCAAGATGGAGGAGATATGGGGATATATGTATATGTATAGCTGATTCACTTTGTTATACAGCAGAAACTAACACACCATTGTAAAGCAATTATACCCCGATAAAGATGTTTAAAAAATAAAGTAAAATAAATGAAAAGGAAAAAAAAGAGTCATGTACCACAATGCTCATTGCAGCTCTATATACAATAGCCAGGAGGTGGAAGCAACCTAAGTGTCCATTGACAGATGAATGGATAAAGAAGATGTGACACATATATATAGTGGAATATTACTCAGCCATATAAACAAAACTGAGTTATTTGTAGTGAGGTGGATGGATCTAGAGTCTGTCATACAGCGTGAAGTCAGAAAGAGAAAAACAAATACCGTATGCTAACACATATATATGGAATCTTAAAAAAAAAAAAAATGGTTCTGAAGAACCTAGGGGCACGACAGGAATTAAGACGCAGACTTGGAGAGTGGACTTGAGGACACGTTGAGGGGGAGGGGGGGCTGGGACAAGGTGAGAGAGTGGCATGGACATATATATACTACGAAATGTAGAATGGATGTCTGGTGGGAAGCAGCAGCATAGCACAGGGAGATCAGCTCAGTGCTTTGTGACCACCTAGAGGGGTGGGATAGGGAGGGTGGGAGGGAGACGCAAGAGGGAGGATATATAGATATGTGTATATGTATGGCTGATCCACTTTGTTTTACAGCAGAAGCTAACACACCATTGTAGAGAAATTATACTCCAATAAAGATGTCGGAAAAAAAATTTCCAAGCTATTAAATATAAAATAAGCTACAAGGATATATTGTACCACATGGGGAATATAGCCAATATTTTATAATAACAATAAATGGAGTATAACCTTTAAAAATTATGAATCACTCTGGTGTATACCTGTAACTTATATAATATTGTACATCAACTATACTTCAATAAAAAAATATTAATCTCATCCAAAAAAAGAAAGAAAATAGTGATTTTATACTACCTTTCACTAACCTTTGCTATTTTTTGGGTTTGCTTATATTATTTTGGAATGAAAACCTAGATTATTACTGTTATGGTTTACAACATCCATCCTGTCTTTAAAGAATTATATTTTTATGTTTGCAAATTGCTTCAAAACCTTGCTTTTATTGTTCACTGTTAGTTCTTTTAAGCTAAGTCTCTACTGTTCTTGAATTCTTAATTTTGACCCATCCTTAAAGTTCTGTAAACATTGAGGATTGAAATTTAGCTTTAGGGAGAATAGCTTGATTTGTGTTCTTCTCTAGAATACATGATTTTTTTCTGTTTTAAAAGGCTCAATTCATGTAGAAAGCTTGATTTATCTTTTACATTCAAGAATTTTGCCTGGATATACCTAGGCATGTGTTTCATTTATTTTTAGTGAAGATTTTAAAGCTTCAAACTTAAATATTTCTTTAGCTTAAAAATTTCTTCTTCTGTCATTTAATTTTTGCTTGTGTTCTCCTGGTTTCATTTCCTGCTTTGGAATTCCTACTTTGTGTAACTACATGTTTTGGACTCCTTATGTCTTATCTTTTCTTTCATTATTTTCAATTATTTATTATTTTCCTGTGAATTTTGAGAGAATGCTCAAGTTTTTCTTCAGCTTCATTAATTGGATTTTTTCAGTGTAATATAGGACATTCACTCCTTCATTGGTGGGGGGTGAACATAGCAAATATATTTCTAATTTTCACCTAGCTTTTCCAGACCTCAGATTTTTCCTTATTCATGACAATCAACCCTCATTCATTTTGGAGATGAAATATCTTTTAAGTCTTTTTAAATATTTGCTCTTTGATTATGATAACTATATTTTGGTGCAGTTTAGTAGAAAAGGATAAGCAGTGCAGGGAAAAGAAAGTGGCAGGATAAATATTTGGCAGTACTGTATGTTGCAAATTTGAGTACTGGTGTATCTTTTTTAGATTCCAATGTTAATTATGGAGTGTTATCAATTTTGGCTCTAGTTTCTAACATATCTTCATGGAGAATATGAGACATAAAAGGAAACTTTTTAAAATACAGCAGTGAGGAAAGCTGAGGCAGACTAAATGTGCTCCCATAAAGATGGGACATCCTTGCAATGGCACACTATGTAGCCATTTTGATGGTCCATTTATTGACATGGAGAGATGTTTGCCATACACAATTAGGGCTAAAAGCGAATTTTCAAAAACTGATATACAGCTTGATCCTATATTTGTGGGAAAAGTAGCATACATATTAATCACTGTCACAGGATGGAGAAAATTGTGATCTTTTTGTTCAGAACAGTTAAGTTTGCTAAATCAATAAAAACTTGTAGTCAGTAGAGGGCGCAAGGAGAGAGAGAAGGAAGTGAAGTGAAAAAGCTGATGTATGAGCAGGATGAAGGTTTTCATAACACAAAGATTATTCTGATTTCCTTTCCATTCATTTATCCAAGAAAATTTCAAAAAGATCATAGAAGCATAACTGAAGTTTGACTATTGCTTTTACAGCAAAATATTTGGCATTATCTAGAGAGTCAAACCGCGTACTTTCAGGGGGTAAGGGGAACAGAAAATAATTGAGTGCCTATTTTGTGGCAGGCACTGACATATACATTATATACCGTGGTCTCCTATGTAGAACATATTTTGATGTTTCATCAGACATTGCAGGCAGATTAACACAGCCTTGATGAGGTTTTGATTAAAGAAAACGTCTATAAAGCTTAGAGATACTGACAAAATCTGATGGCTACAGATCACTTTATAGTTTATTAAATGCTTTCAGATTTACTATTTCATTTCATATAACATCCTGTAAAACAGATCCTTCTTTTAAAGATGAAGGCTGAGTGGTTTATGGAGTGTGGCAAAGTTAAAGATTCTCTCAGCAGGGCTTGTGTGTCTGGGCATGCTGATTTCCGTATGCTGTCTCTCAAATAATCTAGAAATCTTCAGACATAACACCTTGGCCCCATGAAAGAGCCACACGATATGAGCAATAGTTAATACCAATGCAAATCAAGGAATTTTGGTCCTCCATTATTTTTTACAGGATTTGACATTATAACTCACATCTCTGGCTCCTGGATTAATTAATCTAGCTTTGGTGGTTTCCAAATGCTAATTTGGAGATGTGCACTGAAAAATGTGAAAAATAAAATCAATTTCATGAGGTTATATCCTGTTTTTGGTTTTGCTCTGAAGTATTCTCTCTTTTAAGAAATAATCATGATTGTGGATAGTGGTACGCTGCTTTCTTTTTTCTTTAAAGTATTTGTTTCGCAAAAGAAAGGAAGCTCATAGATACAGATAACAGATTAATGATTGGGGTGGGGGCAATAGGTGAACTGTTTTGATTTTTTTCTTGCTTAATTTACATAAATTGAATTGTTCTTTAAAAAAAATTACACCACGTGTGCAGAATCTGGCACAGCTTAGGAATTCCCGTCAGTGTTAGCTCCATCCACAGAGATGCCAGCTGAGACTCACATGGGACCTTTGTCCATGTCTTCCATGACATGACTTTTACTACTTGCCAGTGGTCAGCCCATCCAACTCCCAACTGTCATTTTTCTGAGATAATTTGCCCAGCATGTGTGAGTGGGAAAAGGGAGAAGAAAGGCAGTCAGGAAGATTCATTCCTAGGGCATCTGGATACAGATCAGATCTCCTCCTATGTGCATGTCATGCAGACTCCATTTAGATACAAAGGGGTGGGACTGGGTTCCTAGGGAGAAACTAAACCTCTTCACTTCTGCCTGGTCTATATGAAGCAGTTCCCTGGTTACCTCCTCCAGACTTTGTGATTGGTTGGCTGTGGAAGTGAGGGAAGAGGGAAGTAAGCTGCTGATGGAGCTACAGCAACCCGTAGTTGCTGGCCCTGGGAGGGGGAGGGGAAAGGAGGGCTGAGCAGCACGGGGAAGAAAGAGTCATTTCTCTCCACCGACTGCAAACTCCGTGCTCACAGCTCACATCTCTCTGGAATCCAGAGGCCTCTTTGGCCAAGGAGTCCACAATGCTGGATATTTTCATCCTGATGTTCTTTGCCATCATAGGTCTGCTCATTCTGTCCTACATTTTCTATCTGCTCTAGGGGCTTGCAGCAGTGGCATGGAGCCTGCAGGAGAACAGCTCAGGGCGGGAAGGATGAAGCTGACTGGCCCAGCAACCTGCTTGTGGACACACCAGTGGATTTTTGCTTCTGGTCATTATTTTGGGTATTGATTCAAAAACAAAACTAAAAGAGATCCTGTTTTCCTATGTTTTTCTCAGATGCATTGATGTAGTATTTCGCAAACCACTCTGAAAAGAATGAGAAAGGCCAACTTCTTTCTTAGAGACCTAATTTAAAATACAATTAATATTAAAATGAAAAATAAAACCCACAATACGAAAGATTTTTAGGTAGAATGGGTTGGGAATGGTGTGCAGGGAAGGAGGGACTATTACTTCTTAGTTTTTTCTTCAAGTCAGGTGGTCAAAAATAGTTTGAAATCCTATATCAGTCTCTCCCTCCTCATTTTACTTTTTTACTGATCTGAGTCCCCAAGGATTGGGGACTCCCCAGTTTTTGATCAGCAATGAACAATCCTGGATTCTCAGGCTGCCAAACTTTTCAATAAAGCTGTCCATGAGGTTGGTGATGAGGACTTTTCTCACTCATGTTCGAGTTTCCCAACCATGAGATGATTCCACATGCATTACCATCTGAGGCCACCTGTCTGCCTGCCTGGGCCGGGCAGCAGGGTCCTCGCATGCCCCACTGAGCAGGGCTGCTGTCCTCTGCCCACAAGCATGCTGCCCCATAAGACCAAGAGAGGCCAGGCTGCTCTGGACCACCTCAAGATGTTTGATGGGATCACGCCACCCTATGACAAAAAAAGCAGATGGTGGTTCCTGCTGCCCTCAAGGTTGTGCATCTGAAGCCTATGAAAAAGTTTGCTAACATAGGATGCCTGGCTCATGAGGTTGGCTGGAAGTCCCAGGCAGTAACAGCCACCCTGGAGGAGAAGAGGAAGGAGAAGGCCAAGATCCATTACTGGAAGAAGAAGCAGATTATGAGGCTATGGAAGCAGGGCAAAAAGAACAGAGAGAAGAAAATTGACAAATTCACAGAGGTCCTCAAGACCCGTGGATTCCTAGTCTGATCCCAATAAAATTGACTGCTTATTCTTTAAAAAAAAAAAAAAAAAAAAAAAGCTGTCCATAAGTTCTTCATATAAACTAGTAGACAGGCACATCCATTCAATAAGTTCTCTAAAAATTCTCAAAATAGAAAAATTTTAGTGGTTAATGAGCAGATAAGTATCCTCCAGAGCCATCTTCTTACAAACAAATCTCAGAAATCTGCCTAAGCTGTTTTAAAAAGAAATTGTAAGAAAAATTTTGGAGCAGAATAATTGTCAATTTGTAAGAAAAAAAGGTCCTATTCATTGCTCTAAACCATGTGTTATTGTAAAAATACACAGAACTCACTATTTTAAAAACACCTACCACCTCTTTCAGATGAGATATCCCCAAGCCCTATATCGAAAGGAAATTATTATTTTAAGCTTAAAGAGATGATCATGAAGTATAGAAAAAACTGGAAAATAAAGATTAGCTGTGATGCATTTAAAAGTAATGGAATGATTCATGGTAGCTTTCTGACATGGTCAGAAACTGCAAAGAAAATACTAAGAGGGAGTCAGTTAACCTGTGCAGGCTTCAGTGTTCTCAAATTTAAAATGGAAGAGCTAGACTAAATGGTAATCAAGCCCTCTTGCAGCCCTAGCAGTATATGTGTTCAGGACTTTTTGACTTGTTTGTATAGTTTTACAATTTGTGAGTGCTTTTGCAGCCTACATGTTTGGGGCATGAAATGGTTAGTGGGGAAGTCCTGGCCGGTTGCAGCTGGAAGAGAGTTGATGGTGGCACACGCACACACACACACACGCTCACGCACGCATATCAGAGCCCACATTTCCATACGACAGAGGTTTTTCACAGCTGAGCTCAACCTGGAAACTAATTCATTCTGCTAAAAGAAGGGAGGGAGATCTATAAACCAGCCCACCACAGCGCTGGGAGAGCATGGAAGCAAGAGTGATGGCATGCCCAGGGTGTAAAAGGAAGTCATAAAAGTAGGTAAGCAGAATGAGAGAGAGAGGTTTTTGAAGGTAATAAATAACTGGAGAGGCATTCCATAGGGTGTATTAGAGGAAAAAAATCTTTACAAAGAGTGGATGAGACTCCTTATTAATGCCACATGTTCTGTGCAGTTGCAGGTGCAAAACCTGCTAATTTCCTGCCACTGATGTTAAAGGTCAGGAAACAAGGAAGCCACAGTCCCAACACAGAACAGAATAGGGCTCAAAGAATGGGTTTGGCAGCTCCTGGAGGCCACAGAGCATCAGACAGACCTAGAGCAGAGAAGGCTGCCTTAGGCCTGGCTGGGTCTTTATCAGACCCACACAAGTGTATCTGGGGGCAGGGAGTTGAAACTTTAGGGTTTCTATAGTGTGTTGTACAGCATTATGCTTAGTCTTTGAGGTAGTCTCATTCCATATCACAGGTTCAATCAGTTCAACAAAGTTTCTAGTATTTATAGTGCTCCACATTAAAGAAATCCTCTAGATATTATTATAAAACATTGTACTGTTTGCACAGACCTGAATTTTCAGTGCTACCCAGACTTTGTGCCCGGAGGATAAAAACATGACAGCAGCATGTCTTCCTCAGAACACATTGCCTTGACTAGGCTTCTATCTGCACTTTACACTTTCTTAGACCCATTCACATTCCATCCACATACAACCCAAAGGCATAATGCTGATGTTTACAATGAGGGAAACTGAGGCACAGAGATGCTAATTGATGTGTCCAGAGTCACCACATTTTAAACCGTAGAGCCAACCAAGATAAACTAAAATCCAGGTCTTCTGACATCTAGTACCTCAATAAAGTTTTGCTAAGGAAACGTGTATTGCATGCCTACTGTGCATCAGGTGCTATGCCTTGGCACAGGGGACACAAGGATGCATTTTGCAAACCCCCTACTCTTGAACTCTCAGAATCTCAGAGGAGATAAACTAGCAAGCAGAAACTTTCCACATTATTTGGCTAGGGCTATGATATTTGTAAGTGTAGAGCAGTGTCCACAACCAGGTACAATTTTGCCCCCCAGGAGACATTTGGCAGTGTGTGAAGACATTTTTGGTTCTCACAGCTCGGGAGTTGTTACTGGCATCTAGTGGGTAGAGCCAAGAATGATGTTAACATCCATCAATGAAGAGGACAGCCACCCACAACAAAGAATTATCCAGCCCCAAATGCCAAAAGTGCCTAGGTCGAGATACCCTAGCATAGGGCAATATAGGGACACAGTGGAAGTAAAGTCAGGTCTGCCTGGTCCAATGACAGAGGAGGACTTATCAGGGAAGTAGGTGTTGCTTGAGGTATCAGGAAAAATGAGTAGACGTCATCCTGAGTATAGGTAAGAACCAACAGGCAAGAGGAACATGAAATAGTGTGTTGTATTTGCAATTTGATCTAAGCTGAAGCTGACCCTTCAATGAAAAGGGACCATTGATGGTTTTAACCAGAGAACCATGTGGTTAAGTGCACATACTCAATAGTTTGCTATATTAGTGTCAAGCAGAGGATCTCAAAGTTCATTTGGGATATGAATAAAAAATGCAGGTTCCTGACCTACCAACACACACACACACCAAACATCCTGGTGCAATAATACAGTAGGTCTAGGTAGAACCCTGAAACACGTATATTTTTTTTTTGTAAGTACTCTGTGCAATTCTCATGCAGGTAGTCCAGCTCCTCACTGATATACAGAATATATTTGATGGTGGTAAAATTATACTCCTACCACAAAGAAAACAAAAAGGAATTTCAGAAAGAGAGGAATATATAGATTCATCCTTGTCTCTGCTCTAATCCATAATGTGAGGATCTGAACTGGATGCTTATATAGGAATCTGTGTTAATGCAAGTCATAAAGCAGCACAGCTGCTCCCTTCTGGATTCTGTGACCTGAGACAGAAGAAGCACTAAGGAAGTGCACACTCCTTGTGACACACCCTGGGCAGCCCCTGGGAAGCTCAATTGCTTCTCCAACTTGAAAAATTCTGTGTCCCAGAGCCTTCTTGTTACAGCAATACCTGCTTCCTGTTCCCAGAGAGACCCACCCTTGGGCTTTCCCACCAGTCTTCCCTAAACCTGGCTGCTCCTGTGTCCTGTCACGTTAAGATGTGAGCTGAGGTCTCAGACTTATATCTCATCATGTCAGTCACAGCAGAGTAAGGCTCCACCAGCAGGAATTCTGCCCCTGATGTTTGCCTTCCGAATTCAACTTGCCATCTATGGCTTAACTGATTTCCTTGGACACCTCACACTTCTTATGACATTGGCTTTGGATCAGCAAGAGTGGAAATTAGTGTGTAAACACTGCAATCCTAGAATTTCTGATTTGAACTGGAGGAAACCTTTGCAATGCGGTCTGTCTCTGAGCCAGATGTCTGCAACTCTCCTCTCAGGGAAATAGATGAATATCCACAGTAAGAGGTCAATGACTTTGCTGACAGATGCTGCACCAGGGAATATTTTTTTTAAGAGATTTCCTGGTAGCTAGGGTAGTTGTGTTAGCTATTTTCCCAAGTTGTCTCATCTACGTTCTCTAATAATGACATGGGAAATTATAGGACCCCAAATAGGATTTTTTAAATAGAATAAAAGGAAAGAATAGTAAAGAACCTACAGAGGGGACCCTGAGATCTGACAAATGGGACCCTGAGAGGTTGGGTGTCTTGCCTAAGGTCAACAAAAAGGGAAAAAAATGATTCAAACCCAAGTTTCCTCACTTTCAATTTATGGCTGATTTCATTGCACAACAAGAGTATAGAGTCAGAAATGTTAATTTTGTTGTGAAAGTGAGCCAAAACCTTACCCTGTAACCCTAGAAAGAAAGAACAAGTCATATCAGAGCTGTAAAGAAGCCTTTCCAAACTAAGTTTAACTTAGAAGATAAATAGAAATAGTCAGGGGAGAAAGGTTCCCCTGAGACCAGCGAGCCCCTCAAATTGGAAGTCATCCAAAGATATCGATGGCAGATTTACTGACCAGGCTCAGTGGCCAGTTGGAGTTCAAAGTGGACTTGATGCCCTCAGTGTGCACGATGGAAGAAACATCGTGTTCTCATTCTGTGGCCATGCACTGTCTTGGGATCATTAGTTTTATCAAGTTTTACAAGTGCTTTTACAAAGACAATAATGCCCATTTCCTGTATAGTTTACTTAAGTAAACAAGGAGACAGCAAGGTACCATCTCCTTTGTGAAGCAAGACTTTAAAATTTTTATCTAAAGAAAGAAAGCAAGGGATCTGTTCTCTGCGTTTTTCCATAAGATAAGTTCATAAGATAAATAGTTTTAGTTTGACCTCAGTTCAGCTGGGTAAATGGTTCCCTTTCCCACTACCCACCCACGTTGTGAACACCAAAGACTTTTTAAGTGGATAAAAATATTTCCAAACAGTTTCTTGAGCTGATCCTGTTCTCATCAATGGGTCACTACAGGGGTCCTGTGGGAAGGTGATTGCATGTTTTTTCTGGCAAAATAATTTTTTCTAAACCCAAGTTTATTCTGGGGTGAGTATAAACCCCTGTGAGCAACAGAAAACATGCATATCATCTGAACACAGAAACAATAATGCATAGGGATAAACTTTGGAGTCAAACAGGCTTTGGTTCTAGTTGTGGGCTTCACCATCTTCTAAATGGTGACTTCCCCAAGTCCCTAATCTCTTCATTTATATAATGGGACTGTCTGGCCGCTACCTCTTGGATTATTTATGAGTATTAAATGAAATAATAAATCTATAAAAAGTATATAACACAAACTAAATGTTCAATAAATATTTGTTTATTATTAGGTACAGCCTCTTTTTGGGTCTACAGGGTACCCACCATCCAAAGAATACTGGAAAATGCAAATAATAATTGAGTAATTCAATTATAACTGAATAACTAATGTAATTAACACTAAATAGCTGGACACTTTGAAATAATCCATTTGAAAAATGATCTGAGCTTTCAAGTTTATATCTGACTTCAATGTAGAGTCATCCTTTTACTTGTTCATTTATTTGGCAAAAACTTTCCTTATGCATACAATTACTAATACTATCCTTCAGGAACTTATGGGAGATTTTCCAGTCAACATGATCTTGGTAAACCCTAATGTGAAGGCTTGCTTACAATGCATGAGGCCCAAAACAGGACATTTCTAAAGAAATCCATAGTGGACTGGGACTGCCATTTTTTTTTAAAGCTTTAACTCATGGAGCAACATAAAATTAGCTCTTAATTTTAATAACAGACAAAGCCTGTTTCTCCAAATGTGAAGTGATTGGAACTCTCTATACGAACCCTTGGAGTAGTGATCAATGGGAGAAGAAAACATTTTCATTCCCAGAAAACATCTTTGAGGTGCTTTTTTCATGCTAGACACTGTACAAAAAGAACTACATACTTATGTTCTTGTTTTTGAGGAGTTTAAAGTTAACCTTTAAAATTGAATCAATATATTATTTGCATATAGTCAGTACATTTAAAGTCTCAAATCTGAATTCTTAAAATATTTATTTCTTGTTCCAGGCAGAAAGTTAGCAATCTCAAATCATGTATGTATATTGCATATGTATCTGCAATTTTGTGTGTTTGCATGAAATGAAGTGAATTATAAATTCAATCATAATTTTAGTGGAAAATTCATCTGTGAGACTATGACAGCATTATTTGGCAACTAAGACAATGCTTCACAAATTAGTAGTCAGGCAGTAATGCCACTTTCTGTAGCATTTGCCTCTCTGTTGGAGAAATGGATAGCTATGATAACCAAACTAAGTGTATACCCTCCGCACCCTGCCGTCTATTTCTGCTGACTGTATCACCAAGCTATTAATTACTTAGGCTTAAAAACCTTACAAACCCCTCTCCCTTGGTAATTTTACCCTGTGAAATCCATTGCCAACTTTTACCGATTCTACCCATTGTAGTGACTCCCCACCTGTATGCATTTTCCATTATCAGGCCCCCAGCACTCTCATGTGGACAGTCACAAAGGTTCTCTAATTTGCACACTTTCTGGCTTCCCCATTTTGACTCCCCACCCCCAGCCCCCCACCCCCGGCCCTGTGCATCCCAACACTTTAATTCCAGGCTACTACTGACAAAGCACAGAGCCGACCATGCCATCCTATTCAAAACCCACATTGCTCTCAATATAAAGTCCAAACTCAACCCTGAGGCAATGATCTCACCAGCAACCATTTCCAGTCTTATTTGGACTGCTCCCTGTCTGCCCCATGCTCTCTGAAATTCAGCCACACAGGCTACTCTAAGCTCTCTGCAGATTTGTACTTTTCTGAGCTACATTTATATATAGGCTCTTCCTTCCAACTAGAAGCACCTTCTCTCCTTCCCTACCAATCTACCATGGTAGGGTACCAATCTACCATGAACTTTCCCTCCCACCTGGACCAGACTGGTTTCATCTTCCAGGGGTCTCCCATAGCAGTTTGGTATTCCCTCTAGCAGAAAGATGACCTGCGGCTTTCCTGTCCTAGACTGTAAGCTCCCTGAGAGCAGAAATCATGCTTTACTTACTGGTTTCTATATGCTCAACTAGAACATTCAACAAGTTCTTGGCACCCAAAAGGTGTGTAGTAAGTATCAGTGCATCCCAGGCAAGTTAAGGACTTAACGCTGCTGAGTTTTAGTTTCCTCACTAGTAAAATAAAAATACAAAGACCTGAGACAGGGGCTGTATATCGGTGGTGCATATTAGATGATTGATAAGCCTTATTGTGCTCTCTCCTCTTCAAACTGGATGTATCATGTAGGTCGACTCAGAATGAAGCAACCTGGAGTTAGACCTGGGGATAGTGGCACCCTCTACACCCCCATTTCTTTCTCTAAAACATGGAGATAACAGAATCTACTTGTGAAAATAAACTCAACATTCCTCTTACTTAAGCACAGAGCTTAAAATCTATGGTTTCAACTGAATATTTCATTATGTGGAGGAGGGCCAGACTGGTGAGCCCATCCCATGCCAGTCATTTCAAGACCAGAGCTACACAACTGGGATATGGTGAGTCAGGTCAGAAGGTATGTTCTGCTCTATGAATATGGAACAAGAGAAGCTAACTGACCCTTACAGAACATTGTAGATTATTAACTTTTAGAAAATTTTACTTGTTACAGGGTGGTTTCAAATCCCCAGGACCAGACTGATGTTGAAACCTAGAAATGTTGTGCTGATTTGGTGTGGATTGGGGTCACACGATGTTTGTGCACATCATTTTATGGACGAGTGACATTTGTCACCAGAGGCTAGGGGGAGATTGCTTCTGTAAAAAGGCATAGAAGGGCCCCATATTATCAGGGATCTAGAGGAGGGGCAAAGCGGGGAGGGTACTGTTGTCCCTCCCTTTCCTTCTCTGGAAAAGGCAAAAATGGTGAGCCTTACAAGGCCCTGAATACATGATCCATAGTCCAGTAGGGGAAGCTGACCCAAGTGCTGTGCACTTGTCTTGGGAAAGTGTCAGTCCAATTTGCTATAACTCTTTACCTCTGAGCTTCCTCATCTTAGTCTTCCAAAAATATAATGTACACAAATATAAAGGATTGTGCCAGATACATGGGGATGTTATCATAGCTGTTTTAGTATATACTCAGATTTTGAAACAAGAAAATCAGCTCTTCTCATCTGAGGCCAGAATGACTATTAGTTCTTGATGAAGTGAAAGATAGTTTATTCATCCTTCCCTAAGGTCCCACCATGTTATTTGATTTCAGCAATTCTGTTTTTTTATGTTTATGCAATCTTTCATAGTGACTCAGAACAAAATGGGTAAAAGAATGGTGACCAGTGTGTACATCTAAAAGATGTGTTTTTCTTTCTATATCTGTGTGGATTTTATGAGTATGGGGTACCTTAAAATTGACCAGCAAATAGTAAAATATATAGTTATATCTGAGGCATACCCATTATTCCACTTGTTACTATCAGATCTCCCTATTTGATGTCCTAGACCTCAAAGAGAAGTGCTTTGGGGCAGGGGTAGGAGTAGAAATAATATGACCTGTTATCCAAAATGAAAACACAAGCACAGATCACTTTCCAAAATGTCCATGATTTCAGAGCTTAAATGCAGACACACCCTTAAAAGAAGCATTGGAAAGAAGAAAAATTGGCCAGCTTCCCAAATCTCACTGAATCCAACTGGACTGGGTGATGACAGAGATCAAAGGCATGTGGCGACTGGACAGAGAACTGGGAGGAACTCTCATCTTCAGGCCTGCTGAAAATTAGCCACATGAACCACACCAAGCCAAAGCAAACTGAAAGTAAATATGGGAGAGTAACTGAATGCACATGGGGGTGCTCTTCACCAAATGAAAAGTTTGTGTGTTCCCAAAGGAGAGATTGCCAGGCCTTCAACAGCATCGACCCATGGCAAAAACAAAATAGTACCCTTTCTAACTGACAAACTGAACCCTTTTGGCTTCTACTGAAGGGACACAGGCAAAATCTCCTCTTGGTCATGGTACTCACGATATTCCTTGTCCTCCTCCACTTCTATATCTCCCTTCCCTAAGTAACTTTGTTTCTGGCTTGTTTCTAAGTAAAACGAGATTTTTTTAAATTTGGGGGGATTTTCTCCAGAACAGCAAGTGTTCCTAATTCTGCTTTTTGTGATGCCTTTGGTGGAAGTTTAGCTCAGTTGCTCAGAGCTGTGATTTTCCTGTGTACCACCATTTCCACGGTGCCTTGCACCCCTCTGATGAACAGCACTGATAACACCTCTCCTCTGGCTTTAGGGAGAGGGTCCACACAAGGAACCAAATGCCATTTCGTCATCAATGGATCTCTTCTTCCTTTACTCCTCTATTACTTGCTTTTTATGGTGAAAAAATTAATTTGCCTTTTCACTCTCCACTGCACATACTCTCCCAACCCCACACCCTCCTAGAAGTATAGAACAAGGATTGCAAATTCTTTTCTGCAGGTTCACAGTATTACAGAGAGATAGTATCAGAATGGGGGTTTGGATAGGGAAAACCTTGAAAATGGAAGCCCGAATGAGGATACAAAGAAAGAAAAACAAAGGAAGACACTCTTTCCAAATTTGGGTCCCTTTAAAAAAAAAATACATGGATTCCATTTTCATAGAGGGAAATATGGAAGAAAATACAACAGCACTTAAGGAATTTCCTCTCATCAATTTTTCTCTGATCCCTTAATTGTGTTTAAGCCTTGGTGAGTACTTTGTTTACAGTCCCTAGCGTAGTGATTTGCATCACCGTCTCTGGCTAGCTGTTGGCCTGGCCGGGAGCTGGCCGCTGTGTCAGTCCAATTCTGGCTGGGAAAGGTAAGGATCTTTGCCTTGATTTTTGAAACTGGGAAAGAAATGTGGAATGTCTTTGAAGGGGTGGAGTGGGGTAGGAGGATGTAGATTTAATTCATGAATTAGAAGCTTTCTGAAAAGTTCTCCAAGCTTAAAGGAATCTCCTGGAGCCTTCTGTTTATAAAGAACCAGAAAGATTTCCTCTCCCTTCTGAAAGAAGTCTTGCAGAAAGAAGGCTGGTTGCTTTGTGAATGAGATTTTGCATTTACGGGCAGGTGTCTCTTAAGGCACTCTCAGGAATGTTTAATATCTTATAGGTGCAGAGAGGAGGGAGGAAAAATCATTCAAAGACATCAGGCATTGATCACTAGGAATTCTTTGAATTTTAATTTGAAGAGGTAAGAATCATTTAAAACTGCAGGTGTTCTTGGGTATCTATTCTTTAGATATTTCTGCTTTATCCCAAAGCTTTCTACTTCTCTGTATTTAGCACTACAAACCATAAGCTGTCTACTAGCAATCTGAAGATGTGCATCTGTGTATCTGAGGAGATGTACATACTCTGAAGAAGAATGAGGGTGAATGTAACATCTGAAGCCTGAAAAGGCTGAGGAAAGCTTGGGTATTAGGAGCAATAACGACAGACCAACCCTGCCCCCAGCGCACAGATGCATTCACTGTCCCTCAGTATAAGTTCAGCCAAGAAGTCACCATCAAAAAAAGGTGCCTCTGGCTTCTCTCTGGAAGGAGTTCAAATGATGTACCTTTGACTTTGACAATGGGGGAACATGGTCAACAGGAAAGGGTGATGATATTCAAAGCTTCAGTGAGGTTATTGGATTATGTTGGGGAGAAAACAGCCCTGCTAGAAAGTAAAGAGGAATTGCCCCCAAAGGCCACAGTTCACAGTGGGAAGACTGCTGCTCTTATAAGGAGCTTCTCAAGAACCTCCAATTATGTGGCCCGTGGCTCCCAATATCCCTGTTCTCCCAGGGCATTGCTGGCAAGTGCTGAAATGCCGTAGTTCTAAGTACCCCTTCTCAAACACCAAGTGACAGCACTCCTCCTGGAGGATGAATGTGTCCCTTTACATCCCACATTTTTAAAGTCTGAAGATAGTCGTGGCCGAGGCCCTCCAGGTACTCATCAGCCTCAGCAGGCTGGGCTCCCCCGACTCAGCCAGGCCTCAGGAACTTTTCAACTTCATTTCTTTTTAATGAAGAAGCCCTTTCTCTGATTTCCATTCTGGTCCCTCTCCCTTGATGACAAAATCACCAAGGTATGATTTCTAGACAAGGATGGAAAGAGTGGGCTATCGTAGAACAGAGACGAGATGCCTGAGAACATCCATGCCCTCCACCGGAAGTTAGAGAAATCTAACAACTCGAGAGAAAGAAGGAAAACAAATCTCTTTCAAGATTTAATTTATATTTGTAGTATTAGTTGTATCAATTAAAAAGATATTCAAACTTGTATGGATTAAAAATAGATGACGGATAACTTTTAGCTACAGAAGTATCGGGATGAACTTATAATAGTCACCCAGTATTATCTCATTTTTCCCTCCAGAAGACAATCTGGGGCTTTACAATTTTAAATAACTTATCTGCAAGAAAGTCTAGAGCTCTAAGTCCATTTGCAGACAGGGGGTGGGAAATAGACCTTTATTGTTTGAGAGCGTGACATGTCAAGCCATATATGTTTGAATATTTAAAATACCTTGCTCCTTTAAGTGAGTCAAGGATCTGCAGATTGACACCAGCCAGGAGCTTGCTACAGACCTATTAAATCAATCTACATTTAGCAAGCTCCTTACGTAATTTGTGTGCCCCTTAAAGCCTAGAGTTCAAACCAAGGGTTTCTCTCTGTGTGAACTTTGTCAGATTACTTAACCTCTCTGAGCCTCATTTATAAACTATCTATAAGCTCATTTGTAAACTAGTGAGAAGTCATGTTAATGCATGCACCTTGCAGGTGCTCTATAATGACAGTGATGGTAATGATGATTTCAGCATTACTGAAGTTACTCACTTCCTAGCACAAGTAGTAATCATGTTTAAATCAAAATGACTGTTTTCCCCCCTTAGTCACATACATTTGTATCTCCCACCCTTGTTCCTAAATGAATTAATATCAAATAAGAGGCGGGGGGGTTAAGCTTCAGATGGCCAGCACACATATATGAAGAAAGAATACTCGGGAAACCTGGGAACATAGATTTTTGCTGGCTTAGAGGTTGGATTCAGCTGCTCGATGACTTCACAGCTGTTCCTCCCGCCCTAAAAGTGTCTATCCCTTCGGCTCTGTCCCCTCAGCTGGGTCTGCAACGCTGACTCTGGGATTTTCTTGTGAAAATGCCTGCTGGGCGGGAGGAAGATCTGGAGGTTGGCTGGGGAAAAAATGAGTAATGCAAAGCAGTGCGCTCAGTAAATGCTGCAAGAGAAATAAAAGTAAAAGCTGCCTCCTGTCTCTAGGGACTCTAGAATGATTCTGACTTATCATGTCACTGAGCAGAGCTGGGGGAAACCAAAACTCGGAATCTGCTGGCAAGGAAAAGAACGAAGAAAAAAAAAATGGTAGGGAGGGGCAATCCGGCGGGGGAGGAAATAAAAAGAGAGAGAGGGAAAGACAAGCGTCATTTAGGAAGAGGTAGAGTAAAAGAAAGAGCTCCAGGATTTAAAACCTACCATATAGTATTTTGTATCTTTTCTTTTCCCCAGAGGAGATCCCTGTCCTGTCACTTTATTGACAGACGTGCTGTTACAGGCTGTCTTCCCAGAGGTCGCAGAAGAAGCTCAGACGCTGCTGTTCCTTCCCTCCCAAGTCCAGTGGTCTCCCTGGTAATGGATTGCTTCTCTCTGAGGTACGGGTCAGTGTAAGTCTTTGGGGGATGGAGCTTCATTTTCAGGTTAGCTAAGTCTCAGCTTTGGGGTGAAGATTTTTTTTCTTTCAGACAGAATCTCAAATATCCTTTAACTGTCCTAGCCAGTATTCAAGGTATCATTGAACTGCAGTGATTAATTTGGTGATTAAAAATCCTATGCAAATAGGCAGCTCTAACTTTTAGTTCATTGCACAAGGAGTGATATTTTTGACCTCCCAGAGCAAGGAAGAAACTGTGAGGTTTGATTTGGTGTTGAATTAGTTTTCAGTGGGTGCTTAATATGATCAAAGTATTCATCTCACTGAAATCATCTCCAGTATCTTCCTTTAAATGCTTTCAGTAACTATAACTGCTCAACCCTTTAGCTGCTGGATCACTTCTCGATGGTAAAGGAGAATGACTTACCATGTCTGAGCAAGAGAAGAGTGTTCACTGATTTCTCATAGATGGCGTTTCAACCAGAGGCTTTTGATCGAGAGTCTCAGATTTCACCCTGAAATGTTCAGATTCAAAATATTTAGAAAGATACAGCGCAGCGCAGCAAGTTTTTGTACACAGCAGCGTGGGGTAAAAATGAACTTGTAAATCTTTATGCTTATCTAGTATGCTTATTTTTTTAAAACATGTGGTACATATAATATCAAAATTCCTTGTTGAGTTTAATGGAAAATTTGTGAATTGACAGCTAATTATCGTAATAATTGATCTTCTCTTTAACATAAAAAAAACACAAAATTTTGTCCAAAAATTGTTGAATTATTTTTCTTATTTTTCCCTTTTCAAATAGGTCAGAGGATATTGCCGCATTTTAGCTCACAAATCCTAGCCTTATTGTCCCTGAATTTTTGCCCAACTGCACCCCTATCATGGACCCAGGATGCATGTTTCGCTGTATTTAATAGTTACAACAATAAAGACTTGTTAACTGTCGGTTGATGTAGAAGAACATCATTTGTACGCTGATTGCTGGTCTTGACGTTGCTTTGGTGCACAGCTAATGGGCAGTAGTTTGGAAAGAGTGCATGTTATGCCCGGGAACGCCGGCAGAGTCTAGGTTGCTGTGAGCGTGGAAGGGACTGTGTGAAGTGTTGTTTATAACGTGTTCTCCTCTTGAATGAGGCTGTTTTGGGATTAAGATTGAGGCTTCTCTGTGTGTTTAGAGGAAAGAAAAGCAATAGACAAAGCAGAAAAGCTTGTAAAACATTTGCAGACCGCCAGGGTGTATTAAGCACTGTAAAGTGCTTCCTGCTTTTTATATCTTCCCTTTCTTTGTGGTTCTCTGCTTTATCTTGCTTTCTTCTCAATGCAAAGAGAATGCAAACAATTAGGGAAAAAAATATATTAAAGTTGATTTTCACATGCATCCATGCCTCCTAGAAAAGAACACAGTGGTCTTTCCCCCAGCTCTTTACTCCTACTTGTGAGGCTTACTCTGATGCATTTAACTGGCATCTCCTGTCTTCTCCTCCACAGCTTACACCCTGGTGAGACCGCCCGGGTCTAGTCTGTGAACTCAGCTAGGAGACATACTGTAAAAATGACCGAAGAGCCCATAAAGGAGATCCTGGGAACCCCGAAGCCTCCCAAGCCAGTGGCAATGGAGAAGAGCTCCAATGGTGAAGTCATGGTCACCATGGTCCCCCTGGTCAATGAGATTCAGCTGACAGCCGCCACAGGGGGCGCTGAGCTCTCCTGTTACCGCTGCATCATCCCCTTCGCCGTGGTGGTCCTCATCGCCGGGATAGCGGTCACTGCCGTGGCTTACAGCTTCAATTCCCATGGCTCCATCATCTCCATCTTAGGTCTAGTCCTTCTGTCATTGGGACTTTTTTTGTTAGCCTCCAGCGCCCTGTGCTGGAAGGTGAGACAGAGGAGCAAGAAAGCCAAGAGGCGGGAGAGTCAGACGGCTCTCGTGGCAAATCAGAGAAGCTTGTTTGCTTAGGACTGAATGAGACCAAACGGGATGTGTGGTCTGAAGGACCTGCTCTCACTTCGTCCACCAGTGCACCCGGGACTGGTGTGGGAGAGGATGGACTTGGCATTGCCGCAGACCAGAGGCATGGGGGTGGCCTGAGGGTGGAGGATGGATGGGGTTCTCCTCTGTGAGCAATGACTTGTGTCTTTGATGACAAACTTAATTCTAAGGGCTGTTTCTAAGACTGAAAAATCAGTGTTTCCTCTACATTAAACATTTTAGGGGTCATGGGAGGTGTGCGGCATTAGACAACATTTGGTTCACCTTGGAAAGTAGGCAAGAGAAGATGAGTTCTGGCACACCAGCAACCTGCCTCCAAAAGAGATAACCCACGCTATTAGGATGTTATATCATAAAAAAGTTCTGCTGAGAGTCTAAACTGCCTTGAACTTTGCATACTCCTGTGAAATTCTGTGATCATTTTTTTTTCCAAAAAGTTGATTCTCTAGCATCTGTTTTATTTTTCACTTTCAGTAACTCATCACTGGTGGTACTTCTATTGAAGAATAAACTAATTTTTTTTTATGTTTTAACATTGGACAGTTTTTAGATGATCGTAATGCTGTGTCAGAAGTTTAAAAAAAAAAGGTAAAATGTGTAGCTACTCAATGACATGTGGGGATAAATTAATATTAAAATAATCCAATATAGCACTTTTGATGATTTTTATATTAAAGTTTAATGTACATTTTATTCAAAATAATAAATACTCATTGCTGCTGAAACTTCTTAAATGGTTATTTCCATTGTAGTTACTGTTACTGCAGTTCCAGATTGCCCATCTTTCCTTGCCTTATTAGCAACAACATCTCAATTGTATTTCTCTCAAATGGGCATGTTGCTTCTTCCTAACTTAACTAAAAGATTTTTATCTTTTATCACATCATTTTTTTTCACGACTTCTGAAGAGTAATATGAATTATGTTTATTCTAAAAGATTTATATGCCATTATAATTAGGAAATCAATGCCTTGGGTCAGGAATTTTATAATGTGTTGTTAAATGTGTGTTACATATTTATCAGATCAGTTGTTAAATATTTGCTTAACATATTTTTGAGCACCAGCTATATACCAGACATTGTGTAGATTCTCAGGCTGCTTAACTGACTTAGCAATAATACAAGGCAAATAACGTTACTGCTTGAATTCTGTGAATATTGAGCAGCTAGGACTCTATGCCATAACTCTAACCAGAAATATCCCCAGTTCATGTCGTTTAAACCATATTAAACTAGAGAGGAAAGATAGGCACAAAGCCTTTCCTAAACCTTGGAAAAACAAAGCAAAACAAAACAAGCCTAGCATAGCACTTTCGATGAAAGGCATTCTATCAAGGACTTTAATTAAGTGTGGCAGGAGCCCTCTGGCACTGACTGCTCCCTGGTGCTCAGGTGGTTTTGTTAAGGGGAGACACCTTGATGACCTAGTTTCTCCTGGCTTTGAAGGTCAGATGGTGAAAGTCTGGAGTTGTTGAATACAATTATCTTGAACACATGCAGGTGAACACTCCTCTGGACCAAATGCAAGTGTATGGCATTGTGTTTATGACAGTGGGAGGGATACTGTGTTTTGACATGCTTTTTTTTTTTTTTGCTCAAAGATATTCAAAAGCTCCCCACTGTTGATGAAGAAACTTCTCAAGTGAGTATTCAAGGTCCTGCTCTGTATGATCCAAACAAATGTATCCAGCTTTCATTCTTATTCCAACCCCAAAACTCATGAGGTAGCCAGACCAGATGATTCCCCATTCCCGGATTAGGCTTCAATTTTCCTGCCTCCATGTATGTTCAAACTTCTGTTCTCCCTCCTGCATAATGCCATCCTTTCCCCCTCCAACTCAGACATATCCAAATCCTGCTTCTCATTAGAGCCCTAGCTTAACTGCAACCTCTTCCCAGAGGTTCCCATTTATCTGAAAGGAATTGCTCCTTCAAGAGTCTCTACCTATTTATTCTCTGATGGCAACTTTCATTTTCTACCACGTGAGTACCATAAATGTCTTATCTTCTTCCAAAACTCCTTAGAAGTGCATAACGTGTCATATATTTTTAAACCCCTAATAAAATGTCCTGCACAGATTAGGTACTCAATAAGTGTTTGCTAAATGAACGAAAGAATAAAAATCAGAAAGTGTTTGATCCAGAATTACAGTTTGTTTTAATCTCGTAAAAGAAAATTCTTTAGTTCTCACCTCTCCCAAAATAGGTCATCCTACCCCACCCTGCCTCTACTGGAAGCACCAGGTCCAGGTGAGTATTTACTACCTTTGTATAATATTTCTCTAGCCACGCCTGCCCTTCCAACTGCTTGAAAAGTAAACTTGTGAATTATTTCAGGCCACCAGGGGGCCTCATGCTGCTACCTGAGAGTCCCAAAAGAAACCCCATGGAATGACTTAAACAGTAAAGACTGAAATAGGGTCATACCGGAAATAGAGATATCTCTCCTATATGTGAGGAGTTGGAGAAGATCCTCCACTGAGGCCACCCCTACCCTCTTCCCTAAGCCACTTTGCAATGGCTAATTCTGGGTTCTTCTAGTAAATACAGGAAGGTCTTGCCCTGCTGAGGGAGCCTCCAGTCACATTAAAAAGGTGTACACACCTGCAGAGCTGTAAGGCACAGAGATAGTCCTATGTACTGTAGCTCCCAACTCCCACAAGGAGAATAAACCCAGACGTGAATCATGATATCACAATTATCTCATAACATATGTCTTTAATGGTCAAGGTTTGTCTTTACAAATGGTTTGATGATCTAGTGATAAGCAGGTGTTAAATGCATGCATAAGCATGATGCAGGCATATATGTATTGAAAAGATAACCTGGCCCTACCCTGGAGGATTAGAAACCAGTTATCACCTGGAAGGATTTTCCCTAAACCTCATACATCCTAGAATGCACAGGAATAACTTTTAACCCCATCCTGGGCAGCAAGTCTCTGCCCAGGTGAGAAACACAGCCATCTAGGGAACTCTGCTCTCCCCACCTCACTATCTTGGTTGATCTAGGAAACCTTGCCTAGAGAAGATGGCAAGGTCAGATGAATCACACAGGTGGTTGAGGCCAGATAAGCCCAGGAGAGCCAGATCACAAATCCTCAGACCTACCTCTCTGTTCCACGACCACCACTAGACAGACAGACAGACAGAGACAGAGACAGAGATCCTGGTTTGTACCGTGTTATGGTTTTGAACTTGGAAGATCTGGTTATGAATCCCAGCTCTCCTGTTAAACTAGTCAGGTGATCTTGAGAAGTTAAGCCTCATCTTTAAAATAAGCTTAGCTTTAAAGAAATGATTTAAATTGTGTCATCTATAAAGTACTACACTCTTGCAAAATTGTTATTTTTCTATCTAATGTTGACCTCAGCTTCTTTCTGTACTTATTGTCCCAACATGCCATCAAGCATCGAGCAGCTCCCTCTTTTGGTTAAATGGCTTTAATTAGTCACTTGTTTAACCTTGACATTATCCATGAAGGCTCTCTAGACCAAAATAATCTGGGGAAAACACTTGTTCCAAATATGAATAATAACTTACATTTTCTTAATATTGTTATAATTTTTGGTGCTTTCACATACATTGGAGTCATTGTAAAGGTATATTTAATACAGAAATTCAATTATGTGTCTTTAATAAAAAGGAGATCAGGAGAGTGAGAAATCCCCCCCCCACCTCCCCTCCTCCCATCCCCATTCCAGCCAATCTCATCCGAGGCTGCCCCACAGAAAGGAAGACCAGAGCAGGAATCTAAAGAGAAGCAAAAAAATTAAATTCCTTGTTCCTGGTTTTTGAGCCTCAAGGGCATCTTACTGATTTAAGGCTTATCTAAGTAATTTTCAAATGTAATTTGTTTACACTCGATTTTTTACATTACTCTTTGACCCTGTATATGATGGGGCTCAAATATATCTGATATTACTCAATATTCTCCACCACACTTTGAGGCTATAAGTGCATGTCCACCCTGCTCTCAGGTAAGCAAACTATAGCTCCGAGAGGGTAAGTGGTTTATCCAGTCAAGGTTTCACAGCTGGTGAGGCCTTGAGTCAGACCAATTTGCTGACCAGAGATTATATTTATGCAGGTTTATGCTTAGCTGTGACAGATATCATTTCCAAAATGATAGGAAAAGGAGACCAAAAAAGGTGTTCTAATACCTATTTTCAGAAAACTCTTTTTAGAGTATAATATACATAGAGAAAAACGTATAGATGAATGAATTTCTCACACACACACACATACACACAAACCTGTGGAAACAGATGAGAAAAACAAATATTGCTGGTCCCTCAAAAGCCCCCCTCGAATCCGTTTCCAGTCATTATTTCTCCAGGAGGATATCTTCACTCTAACACATGAGTAGTCTTGCCTGATTTTTAACCTTATATAAATGGAATTGTGGGGTGTGTACTCTTTGTGCCTGGCTTCTGTGCAATATTATGTTTATGAGGTACGTCCATATTGTTACATGTCATTATAAAGCATTTATTCTCATCTCTGTGTAGAATTCCACTGTATGAATACACCATCATTTATTTATCCTTTCTGCTTTTGATAGGCATTTGGATAGTTTCTAACTATTGAAAATAGTACTTGTGGTAGCCAGGCTCCCAGAGGCCCCCAAAATAACTGCCTCCTGATATTCACGTACGTCCTACATTGTCTCAGGTTGCTTTGTGTGACCGATGGCAGAAGTGATGATATGTCACTTTTTTTTTTTTTTTTTTTGCGGTACGCAGACCTCTCACTGTTGTGGCCTCTCCCGTTGCAGAGCACAGGCTCCGGACGTGCAGGCTCAGCAGCCATGGCTCACGGACCCAGCCGCTCCGTGGCATGTGGGATCTTCCCGGACCGGGGCACGAACCCGTGTTCCTTGCATCGGCAGGCAGACTCTCAACCACTGCACCACCAGGGAAGCCCTGGTATGTCACTTCTAAGACTGGGCTATGAAGACACTGAGACTTTCACCTCGGTGCCTCTCTCTCCCTCCTTTCTTTGGGGGAAGCCATCTGCCATGTTGTGGGGACACTCAGGCCACCATGGAGAGGCCCATGTGGGGAGGCACAGAGACCTCCAGCTAACGGCTAGAGAAGAGCTGAGACCTGCCAGCAACTACCTGAATGAACTTGAAGGTGGATCTGTGTCCCCAGAAGACAGCTTGACCAAAACCTCACGAGAGACCCTCAACCAGGGCTGCATTACGTGATTATATGACTTTAGTGGTATCTTGGCACTCGTGTCTCATGGGCCCTTTCCTCCACTAAGAAAAAAAAAAAGACGATTTTCATTTATTGCAAGAAGGAATTTGTACTGACAAGCGCTGTGAGCTACAGGCACTGCACGTACTGTGCCTAATGGGTGAATTGGCCCTTCATCCAGCTAAGCCGAAAATTCCTGACCCACAGAAACTGAGATAATAAATGTTTGTTGTTATAAGTTGCTAAGTTTTGGAATAATTTGTTATTCAGCAAGGGATAACTAATATTGTGCTATTATGAAATTTCTTCTACATGATTTTTAGTTTACATACATACACATCTCCTTGGTTGAGAAAGACCTAGGAGTGGAATCCCTGAATTAAATAAAGGATGGGTAATGTGTTCAGCTTTACTGCCAGTTTTCAAAAATGTTTGAATCAATTTATTCTCCTACCAGCACCATAAGAGAGTTCTAGATGCATAACATCTCGATCAATTTTTCTCATTTTCCATCTTTTCCATTTTAGTCATTCCAGTGGTTATAACATTCACTTTTAAGTATATATTTCAGAAAGGCGATGCCCCACCAGAACTTGGGACATGATAGGACAGAGCAGGCTAGAAAATGGGAGATTAGAGTGGAAACATAAGATTTAGATTTGGGCTTTGAAAAAGCAAAGCAGCAAGAAATAAATTCTTAGGGAAGTGCTCTGAGACAAGGAGCTCCCAGACTAGACACTGAGAGTTTAACTCATAATGTGAACAACAGCATTTACCAAGCACTTACTATACTCTAAACATTACTGTCTGAGATTTGTCTGAATGGATGCTCTCACTTGATGAAGTAGATCCTAGTATTATCTGTATTTTACAGATGAGGAAACTGAGAGACAGATTAAGCCAAGTAATTGAGATCCCACGGCTAATAGAGTAGGGTCTACTACTTAATTGGAATGCCTGTACTCCCAGGTACATGGTAACCTTTCAATACCTGATTCTTGAACAAACATCCCAGCAGAAGCTGAGCAACACAGGGTCAAGAGTCTAAGCTAACTCGAAAGACCAAGTCAACAGTTTTGAGAAGCTAGGACTGAAAATGCAGACGACCTCTGAACCATCTGCCACCAGAAGCCTGGTCTTCTTCTAATATGCAGCATTTTCCAAATATCTACACACTCTTATTAGCGAACCTGGGACCATCTCAGGAGCCCAGCTTCATCTGCCACCAAAGCTGGTGCTTTCATTCCCAGCCTCCTTGAGTTTCCTGTGTGGAAAACTCAAGACTCAGAATAACAGCCAGCCTCAGCCTGAAACTGGAGGCAGGGTACAACAGTGCATAGCAGAAAAACTTACACTTCAGGGGGAACCAAAGAAGGCTTCCTTAAGGCAGTGACTTGACGAGAGTAAGACTATTAGAAGAGTTAGCCAGGTGCAGGGAGTAAGAAGGAGTAAGGGATACTCTCAGAGGGAACACCATGAGTGAATGCTGAACAGTCATGGATAGAGCCAGCCTTCAGCCTCTCTGCCTCACTGGATCATTGAAAGGCAAAAATGAAAGAACTTGTTACGGGGATTTATCAATTGCAAAATTCTGTCCAAGCAAAGAGGCTCAATAACTCCAATATCCACAGGGCTCAAACTTATCACCAGAGAATCAAACATTCAGGTTCTAAAGGAGCAGAAACACTTTACTTCAATCTATGAGTTCTATGGGGATCATGAATAAAAAATATTATCATAACTAAAATCTTCTTCCTCCTTATGATATCAATACCTATCTTCCCTGAAGATAGTGTAACACTGTGGTTAAAGCCATGAACTCTAGAAATGAAGCACCTGGTCTTGAAATTCGGCTTTCTCACTATGTATCTCTGCACAAGTCAACTTCTCCATGCCTCAGTTTCCTCATCAACAAAATGGGAATAATAATGGTATACCTCATAGGGTTGTAGTATTAATTGAGTTAATTGATATAAAGAACTTTATGTCAAAGACTGGTACTCAACATATTAGGTAGTACTTTTATCTATCTTAAAATTAATTTTAAAGCTTAGCTGATGTGTGATTTGAGTGAGTTTTTATGACATTTAAAACTACAGAAGCTGCAAGAAAGTCAGTTTAAATGGGACATTAGTAGAAAAATAGCAGTTTACCCCAGGAGTGAAACTGCAAACACTGAGAGAAAACAAGTTGACACAGGAATTTGTATTAGGCCATATCTATCAGGAACTCACGCCCTCCAAATCCATGTACATATCAATGTTTTGTTTTCTTAATCAGAAGTTCCTTATGTTCAGCATATCCTTATCCAAATTTATATATCTCAGAAAAACCTTAAAGCTATCATGCTATCTGATAGAGGGCCGGTTAGCATTTACATTGGTGCTTAGATGTAGACATAGCATTTTCACTTGCATCACCTCATTAACTCCTTCCAGAAGCTGTATGAAATATTATTCTCATTTATAGATGAGGAAATGGGGGCTTGGAGAGGTGAAATGGTTTGCTTGTGATCCAACAGGTCATACCTGACAGAAATAAAACTCACAAACAAATCCAGGTCTTTGTCGTTCAATTCCATCTTGTCCCTGGACCCTGAAGTTCCTATAGGATGCCCACCCTTAGGGGTCTATGCCCCTTGGCCACGCAGCTAAGGATGTTTCAAAAGTCTTAAAATGGGTTATGCCTACAGCTATGCTTTACTGTTCTTTCTGACTGGACACAGACATTTTTAAAAAGTTAAGGTGGTAAGCTGAGATTTGTATCAACGTCTAAAATAAGCATATACACACCATTGTAAAGCTATTATACTCCAATAAAGATGTAAAAAAAATAAAAATAATAAGTGTATAGTTTTAAGTCATATAGAAAATATAACATGATTATGCAACACACAAATTTTACTAACCAGATCTTATTGCTTTTGAGGATTTTGTTTTGTTTTGTTTTTAAATAATAGAAGCTTATGTCTCAACCAAGAGATCATTTTGATCAGTGGTTCCTAAATGCCTGTCCATGCACTAACTACATCAGATCCACCTAGCAACTCTTCAAAGACCAGGATGCACAGGTGCTGACCCCAGAGATTCTGGTTCAGTAGATTCAAAGTGAGACCCAGAATCTGCATTTTAAAACAAACTGTCCCAGGAAATGTAAATTAATAACCACAATATGATACCATTTTATTTCTCAATAGATTTATAATAAAGTAGAGGATTAATAAATACAAGTACTGGTAAGGATGAAGAATCAGGTAATATGGCCATATTTTATTAAAACTTAAATGTGTATGCTCTTTATCCCACTTTTGGAAATGTATGATAGCTATAGATGTAATAGAACTACACGAGTATTTATTTCTGCATTGCTAGCTTGTGCACACACATGCACCAAAACAACCTTTGAATGAATTATGGTGCCTCTATATTATGTATACCATGTAGCTAATAAAATGAATAAGGCAGACTGGTATGTACAAATGTTAATTTGGAAGGATGTCTATAATATACTATGTGAAAAAGCAAGTTTTCAGCTAATATTTATCATCCAATACCATTCTTATAAAATAAATTGGAAGTGTATTTGAGCACATTTAAACAAAGAAAAATTATAGAAGAACACATGGTGTGTCATTAAATGTGGGTATACCACTGGGGTGTTACTTCAGGGAAAAAGAAGAAATTTTTCTTTAGACTCCTCTATATTGTTTGAATTATTATAATGAGCAATAATTAAAAGGATATAGAATGAGGGGGAAAATAAAGTGGTACTTGGAGAAATACCACAAATACAAATAAAGCACTTATTGAGTCTAGTATGCAGCAATGTTAGGGAATTGCTGACTCACACCAGCCCCCTTCCAAGATGAGGTTCCTCTCTGATTACTCATTCACTCATTTGCTCAGTATTTGCTCAGTATTTACTGAGCACTCACATCGAGGTACTGGAAATTTAAGAAGTGAAAAGAAATGTATTGTGATTGAATTAAGTCTGGCTCAGGTATTCAGGTATAATCTTCAGGTATTCAGGTATTCAGGTATAATCTTACAAAAAGAGTAAAAGCCTATAGGGTCAACTTCCCATTCTATGTGTTAACCTCATGTATTTGGATTCCAGTACCTCTGGTATCACGATAGAATGGGAACACAATGTCTGTGGTAATCTGGAATGAATACATATAAGAATCTTGAGTGTAAAAGTAACCGGAGTACAACATAGACTATTGGTTTCCCCTTCCTTTCTAAGTTAATCACAGATGTTTATAGGACATAGCCTTATGTGTGTTTGGTTTCATTGCATTACTTGTGGTACAACGTTGGTAAATTAATGAATCAGTAACAATTCAGAATATTCACTCAGGAGGCAACAATATCCTAAAAAATACTCTTTACCTAGGAAACTTGAATAGTAGTAGAGATAACCCAGGCAGGGCTGCTGAGAAAGCCCTTTGTGCTGTTTTAATGGGGACCATCCAGCATTGAGTCACAGTGGATCTGACACTCAGAGCTCTCGGGTTCTCAAGCATTTTCATCAGGAAGTGTAGGCCACGTCCAAAAAAAATAGACTTACACTTTTGCTCCATCTCAGCCTCCTATCGAGAAAAGCAAACACAGATGATTTTCCATTTCAAGTTCAAATACAGAATAGATGGCTTTTTGTTTTGCTTGACTGGGGTAGTTAATGAGAGTTCAGAGACTGGCAGCTTGCCAGACATAAATCAGTTGTGATCACATTATCGTATGAACCCAGAAAAAGAAATAGAAAAGAGGGAAGGAGTAGAGCCAGAAAAACTGTACATTTGGGAAAGACGTGACTGTGATCACTGGTATTTCAAGGTCCGGAACACATTACTTTTCTACAGAGAGTGGCTAGTCCAGAGAGAAAAGGGACATTTGGAGGCAAGATATGTGTTGCTTCACTCCTCTGCAACTAGACTCTATAATAAAGTGTTTGCATCAGAGGAAGGCTGACAACACATTTTAGTGCTTTCACAGTTCTAACTTAATCATGGCAGGAAGGTTTCCTGCTACTGGGAGAACAAGTTGCGTCACTAGGAACATCTGACTCCAGGATCCAGTGTCAATCACTTTGCCTAAGGTCATTAAAAAATACTAGGGTGTCAGCTTACAACATAAAGGCTTTGCCCAAGTGACAATTAAGGGGTAACACATAGCATGATAAATAATTGAACAGGTGGATTAGAGAAATGTCTTTCCTGTGCAAAATGAGATGGGTGATTGCCAGTCATAAATCCAGCCTCTTTGGCCATATTCCTCCACAACCCGGGGTTCTAACCAGTCAGACTGCTCTATTTTTTTCAGTTTGCCTTTTTTGGTGGTTCAAGGAGTCTCTGGCCTCATGGAATCAGACAAGCTGTAAAGAAAGGCAGCACCTCAGGAGAAGTTCCCGAGAGCAGCTTTCAAGGGACGCCTGCCAGTGACAGGTTGCAGGGACTTGCCCACTGGGTGGAATAATATTTGGGTGTGGTTTGTGCAGGACGAAGTCTGCTGTGGATCAAGTGGATTTAAGAAATGCCCTGTTTGACTCGCTGGTGCCAAAACACCTGTGAAGTACAACCTGAACGTCACCTTTCATACAGGGTCTCACATTTGAGTTTTTAGCTTTCTTTCACCCCAGACCAATAACAGTTCAATCCTCCCAAAAGGGGACACAGGGTGCTGATTTACCATGCCTTTCACAGCAGTCCAAACAGGTTTGCTTATTGATATCCTGGAAATATTTAACGCCAGAAAATTCCTGGATCCTTGACTTGGTAACTGCCTATCAATAGATGTTTTTCCAATAGAGGAAAAAGAAGAGAGAGAGAGAAGGAATGAGGAAAGAGATAAAGAACACGGTGACTTTTACAAACAAGCCATCATCCTAGTTTCTATTTGCAGCCCAGTGGCAGTATTTGCAGTTCTCAGTAAAAATACAACCCTTGAACTTGGAACTGCCGATACCACAGAATATTTTTAAATGGTAACGAAAGGAGTCTGAGCACTCAGACTGGCAACCCACAAATTTCCTGGGCCACACGGTGGATAGTATTTGAGATTCACCAAGCAGACAGACCCCTGTTTCACCAGCTAGGCCAGGTAAGGAAGACAAGTTGGGACAAAAAGAAAGGCAGACGTAGCAGATTCCCCATCTTCTACAACAGAAACGTTAACCACACTAGAATTGTGCAGAGGCAGAATGTGAAGACAAAATAGATTTTTTTAAATAAAAAAAATTACGAGGAAATTTCAAATGTATACTAAAACAAGAGAAAATGGCATAATGAAACCCCAGGTACCCATCAACCAGCTTCAACAATCATCAACTCACAGTCTGTTTTGGTTCATTTGTACTCTCCCCCAACTCCCATTTACCACCAGATTATTTTGGAGTAAATCCCAGACAACATGCAGTAGATGATTTAAAAGGCAAACTTTTGTAAGGTTTATGACTTGGTTAGTTAGTGAAGTTAAATGCTGTAGAAGACCAATTAGGATAATTCATTTTGAATAGATATTCTAAGAAAAGTTTAGACAAACTTTCCCTGAACTTTCATACTAACTAAAAATTGGCTTCACATTAGTTACGTAAAACTTTTCTTACGGGTGCTGTCTGATGGCAGGTGAACAGCAGACCTATATGCAGATAAACAGCCGACCTATATGGTCTTGCAGGAGTTGTAGCTTAGGAGAAATAAGGGTGGAGTGTAATTGAGAAGGGTGCTGACCCAGGAAAGGGTGCAAAATGCAGTTTGAGATTACAGGGGGCATGGAGGGGCACGGAGATCAGAGAGTCTTTGCCGGTAACTACGTGGTCTGTAGCCAAAGCTGTTCTTTGATCTTCATCCTTCAGACCTTATTATTAATCTCCCCAGAGGGCAGCCCTTTCCCTCCTCACACACCCAATCCAATCCGGAATCACAAAAGGGCAAGGAAGGTTGGGGGTGAGCATCTGAACATATTAACTTCCCTGGGCTGCTCTGTAGCTCTACCTTCTAGCCTCTACTTCCTCATCTGTGTAAAGCAGAGAAGTGCAAGCAAGGCACTCAAAACACAATGGAAGTCCATTTGCAGTGTGTGTAGTATATGCAAGCACAGATTTAGCAAAGATAAAATTACAATGTTGCTTAAGAAGTTTTTGTTGTTATTGTGTATAGATTAATCAATCCCAGGGTTAATCCTTTGCAACATCTCACCTCCCCCATACATTTAATTATATCTGGATAAATGAAAGCTAATTTATATGTATACATATTTCTAAGTTATATATAACTAAGTTAAATATATTTTCACAGTTGCATACATTCAACTCAATGGATTTTTAAGCTCCTGCTATATAAAAAGCACTGTTGTAAATGCTGGGGGCAATAAAAAGTTGAATAATAAATGATCATTGGGCTCAAGGAGGTTGCAATGTAACAGGATTCTTAAGGCAAGTATCTACGTGGCCATAATGCTACAATAAGAAAAATACAAGAAAAGGAAACAAATGTGAGTGACAAAAAATGTTATCAGCAGAAGGTGATGAAGATGCAAAGAAGGGAACTGTCACTAATTGATGGAAATGGAGAAATGAATCCTAAAAGGTGTCTTGGAAGAAGTGCCATTGACATGGGCCTTGAAGCTGGGGCAGGAGTTCAGTTAGTGAAATTGGAGTTGAGGGGAAGAAAGCATTTCAGGAAGAAAGAAATGTGAAAAAAAAGGGAAATATAGTACAAGTGGAACGTATTCAGGGAAATGCACACAGGCCACATTGGCAGGAGTAGAACAGGATATAAAAGGCAAGCTGATTGCATCAAGGCAGGTAGCAGAGAACTTCAGAGAGAGTTAAATACACAAAGCCTGAAGCAAGATTACTTGAACCTAGCTCCGACCCTGAGCTAAGTGATCTTGGATAAATCACTGAGACCTTAACCTTCAAGGTCTTTGTCTATAAAATCAGGATATGAACAGTGCCCATCTCTTGCTACTGTTGTTTCATTACCTTATCTGTGCAGCATGATGAGGTTTCCTGGCTGGTGCAGGAGAGGCAAGGCCACTTCAGTTCACAGTTGTGTTGGGGATCCTTCCACCTACCACTCCAGACATGAGCTGATCCAGATAGGTTTGAAGCCTGGAACCGCTCTAGAGAAGTAGGAGATTCTTCTGGAAGATGGCTTTTTGTTTGCTGGCAGGACATCAGAGCTTTGCCTGGATGGAAAGCATGTTCACAATCCCAGGGAGGCCCAACCAGCAGCAGTGCTTGTGTTGACTTTGCTGGGCGGGCCACCTGCAGGTTACTGGCTGGAGAGGGACCCATGTTCTGAGATCAATGTCGGGATCGTCCCCTTTTCAGTTAGTTTGCCTTATGACACAACCAGCCCTGTCTTCAGCACACTCCCAGCCCCAGGACCTGGAGTGCTTTCCAGTTGAAAAAGTCTCAAATGTGGAAAGAAAAAGGGGGGTTGGGGGGTGGAGGGTGTGTGAGAGGTAATGGGAGCTGACAGCACTGGGATGGATGGGTCACCTCTCTGCTCTGTCCCCTTTCCAGGGTTATAAGATCCTTTCCTCCTGGAAGGGGTGGAGTGACAGCTGATGCCAATTTAGTTGTCACAACTGGATGTCTCTCCCTTCCTGGAAGGCCTGGTGACATCTCTCCTACCATTGTGATTAGCAAGAAAGCATTCACAAGGATGATTATCTAATCAGGGAATTAGCCTTGGTTCATGCGGTGAGAATGAGGAGACTCTTAAAAAATCTAACAGAAAAAAAGGTCCGTATCAGGAAATAGCACCAGTAGTCATACCCTGACTATTACACACAAACACTATTAAGATTTGGGGCAATTATTTGTAAACAATCATCTAATATAATTGGCAGACATTTATCTTGAGCACCTACTCCACTTTAAGGTGCCAATTTCTCCTACTTGATTTCTTCCCTTCCAGTCACTGTACTAATTTCTTGGTTATGGTCTAGGGGCCATTTGATTCCAAATTCCCTGTGGTGCTTGTTAAAGTTTAGATTTCTGAGCATCACCTTAGATCTATGGCATCAGAATCTACAGGGAGTGAAACCAAGGGATCTGAATTCAAAATATTTTTATTAAGAAAATTTCAAGCATATTTAAAAAGTAAAGAGAAAAATATAATGAACCACCTGCCATGGACTTGTCACTAGCTTTAATTATTATCAACTCCTGGCCAATATTATTTGATTAATGTCCTCTCCCCAAATTATTCTGAAGCAAGTCCCAGATATCATATCATTTCATCTGAAAATATTTCTATCTCTAAGTAATAAAGACTTTTAAAAACTCTAAATACAATTATTATTTCTTAAAAAATTAAGAATATTTTTATACCAAACTAGTCAGTATTCAAATTTCCCATGTTGCCTCACAATTTTCTGAATCAAAATCTGAGTAACTTTCCTGCATTTCAATTGGCTAATATATCACTTAGCTCTTTTTTTCTTTATCACTCTTTTCCCCCTGTACTTCTTATTTGTTGAAGAAATTGGGTTGTTTGTCCTGTAGAGTTTCCCAGAGTCTGTATTTTGTTAGTTATATCTTTGTGCTATCATTTAATATGTTCTTTGACCCCTGTATTGTCTTTAATTGATATAATAATGTTATATAATAATTAAATTTACAATCTATTATGTACTTTACTTATAATTATACAATAATTTCCTTATTACCATTGAAATGCAAAACCTTGATCAGGTACAGATGTGATGTTTTTGTCGAGAATACTTCCTAGGTGGTGTGAAGTATCGAATACCTCCATCTGGGGGCACTGCATGTCTGGTTGTGTTTTTATAATATTAGTAGCTATTGATGAACATTGCTCAGTTCCATTAACTCATTGGGAACTCCAGTTCTTTATTTTTAAAGCAATCCAAGTAAATTTTACACACCTTAAAACTCCATGGTTTTACTTTAGTCCTTTTTCCATTCTGCTTACACAATTACCTTACCTTACCTTACCTTATTTGCCCTCTAATAAACTCTTCTAATAACAGATTGAGGCCAGCAAGACAACACTTTGGCATGTGGGAAGACCACAGTGTTGTATTTATCATTACTTTTTAAACTTAAATATGAAATTAATATGATCAATACTTCATATATGAATCCATCAAAATACTGAATAAGATTTGTAATTAGGTGGACATATATTTGGGGAGTAACTCAAAAATATTTGATGGCATGCATGATCAAGAAGGTTGGGACACTGTAGCCTAAAGAATGGAGCCCACATCATTGAGCTTGTCAGATAGGTACCATTCCCCCAGCTTTATTTCCCACCGCTGTCCATCCCCTCACATCCTATTTCGTAGAGACAGTGGACTTCAGCCACTGCTCAGTATTTCGTGTTCTTTCACACCTCATCGTCAATGCATGTGCTTGCTCTGTGCCTGTATTGCCCTTCTTCCAGTTCAACACCTGACAAGTCCCTCTCTATCGAAGCTTAGCACAAGGAGGAACTTTTCCCTTCAAGCCCTAATGAACATGATGCATATCTTCATTCTGGCTTTTATCTTTTGGCAATGTAATTGTTCTTTACATGTTTGTCTTTCACTAAGAATGACATCAATATGAGCCGAGGGGCTGTGTCTTTTGGCTCTGTATATTTTGTCTCTGCGTATTCTTCTCTGTATTCCTAGCCCAGGATGGGACACATAGGGTATATACTTAGAACATGTTAAGGATGATGAAGAAAGGTAAGATTTGAGCTTGATATGGACAAGCAGAGAGAAGTAAGGCACAGCAAAGAGATAATTGTGAAAACAACAAGGTACTTTGGGAGATAAGTTAGGATCCTTAAGGTTTAAAGCAACAGAAACTAGCTCTGTCTGTAAGAAGGACAATGGAAATGTATTGGAATAACATCAGTGGCTTACAGAATCATCAGAAAGCTGGAGGACCAGGCTTAGAAAAAGGTAGGAAGCAAACATACTTCCCCAAAGCCTAGAAGCAAGCAGCACAATAGTCTTTCAGCCAGAAGAATCTAGCCAGGATGCTGCTACAACTGCCATAGGACTCAGCCAATGCCACCACCCCCACCGAAAGTGAATTCCAACTGCTTATCTATCTTTGCACCACTCACTTAGTAGTCATTCTCTTGGATGGGAGCATATGATTGGCTAAGGCTAAGTCCATTCTCATACAATGGGAGCAAGGAGGGAAGAGATGGTGCATTCGACCCTGTCTCCCACCAAGAATAACATAATGGGAGGATTCTCCCCCAGATAAGAAGGTAAGGTTGTTGAATTGTGGGATAGCCAAAAATAAAAGTACACTTTACTTTAAAAATAAGTAAATTATATTGACATTAAGGCAAAGAATTCATCTAGGAGAATGGTGAGAGATAAGACTAGAAAGATAGGTAGGAAACAAGGAGTATAGTTCCTCACTAAATATCCAGGCAAAATAACTTAGTATTTATGCTGTAGACAATGGAAGAGCTCCTGAGGTTTATCTCTAGAGGAGTAATATTATTAAAGGAATTATTTGGATGATTAAGGTGATCCCTTTTGGAATGCTGGATTAGACAGGAAGACACTGAAGGAAGGGAGATCAGTTAATGAGTATTTGCAATAGTTGAGGCTGCAGAGATTAGTCATTAATCCAAAGTCTAGAAAAGTTGAGTTGGAGCCTCAAATATCAAAGATAAAAGCAGATACTAAGCCTGGATCAAGAGCCAAGCATTACAGACCAGAAAAAAAAAAGTAAAGGGGAGACAGGAGACCAGACTTAGAAAGTCTCCAAGGAATTTTGCTAAGTGGACTGCTGCTCTCTGCACCTGCTGTTTCTTATTTAGACACAAGTGCTTCTACTCCTATCTGGGGATACCTTGAAGGCATCTCATGGCCTCCACCAGGTATTCATGGAGATTGGGATAAGGGCTGGGTAGGAAAACGTGATGAATGATAGACTGATGGTATTACTAACAAAAATGTGGTGGGAAATGTGAAGGACAGGTCTGATGGAAAATGGTAACTTCCATTAGTCTAGGTACATAGAGTTTTGAGTACTAGAAAAGCTTGATGTAGAAATATCTGCAGGAAACTGGAAAAGCAAGTTCACATCTCAAGAAGTGGTTTGGGGTGTGGGACGGTTGGCCCTTCTGGTTCATTCCTTTGCTCTGATTCTATAGCACTGGGAAGATATACTTAGTATTTAACCATGGAAGCAACAGTGAAGTCAGTCATTTAGATACTGGTTAGTACCATGGAATACATACATCTTTCCCAAAATGATTCCCTTGAGATCTCTAGGACATCTTGTGAAGTCTGAAGCTAGCTCCCCCAGCAGCCATGCTGATTTTGGGGGAACTTTCTATGGACTTCTGCGAGTGAGGTGCCTAGGCTCATATCAGGAACAGATGGTGATTATTTAGCATACAAGGAGATGCCCACAGATTTCTCTTTTACCCAAAGTCACCTTTCCTGACTACCAACTTCATTAGCAGATTTTCTGCCTTAAAATCTGGTGGGCCAGGCCCATGCCATTCTGGCTCAGCTTAACCAGAATCAGAAACAGTACAACTCTCCTTCCACCAACATTGGTGCATTTTCCTTTGTCTCCTTCCTGTGTATTGTCATGTATTTGCACACACCTCCACCTCAATGCTAGCTACACCATATTACAATTTACCCACCTATGTGCCTGTCTTTCGTGCTTGCCTATGAGCTGCAGGAAGGCAGGAACTTACTTATATGTACATTCCCTCTCTTCTCTTTTCCCTCTCAGTATAGTGGTAGGCAGAGATTAGGTACTCAATGAATTCTCAGTTGAATGGACCTTATATAGCAGCCTCAGGGTTTGCTTTAAACTGCTCAGCCTGAGGCAACAGGCAAGAAGCATTTACATTGTTATTTGCCCTATTAGCTCAGTTTTACTTGGGAAAAAAGCCATAAGCACATTGAAAGATCAGACACTTTTACAATCTCTGTTGTTTAAAAGGAATAATTTATCTAATTTTAACCTGGCTCTCTACATCCCTCTGAATGGCCTATTAAAAACTGTGCTCTGTTTTTGCTTTTCCCATCATCTTCCACAGTCAGATTGCTAATCTCCCTGACACCTTTCTTGCTAGAACGGTCTGAGGCCCTCATGCTCCCTGACCCCACGCTCCCAGGGGCACTGCTCTTCCTTCCATTCCTCAACCTCAGACCCTCGGCTGGGAGTGGAGGCTTGTGTTAAGCACCTTTGTTCTTTACAGGGCCTTGGAAACACTTCGAACCCTGGAGCCTGAGAGGGGAGTTGCTTATACCAGCTGAAACAATCACAGGATCCAGACTGGAGACAGAGGAAAAAAAAAAAAAGAAAAAAAACCCTCTGCCCCCATTCAGTGGGCTCTCCATTCAGCCTGGGGTGGTGCAGGGTGGCTTGGTTTGTGAATCCAGTTAGCAGCAGCATTCCTGGAAAACTGGCCCGCTGCTGAGCTTTCTCGTGAACTTCATCCACCTGTCATGCTGGGCCTTGGAGATGAGCCAGGGCAGGCAGGAAATAATAGGCTGCAGGATACCGGTGTGTGTCAGTGGCCCCGACCCTCCCATTCCTGAACACAGATGAGCCAGAAGCCTGGGAGGTGTCACCGTGCTGAGGGTGGGCTCAGGAGGCCACAGAAAGACTGGCAGAGGGCAGGGGAGGCCCAGAAGGCATGACGGAGCTTTCGACTCGCAGTGGGCCCCTCTTCAGTATTGCGGAATCATCTCTGCAGGGAAATGGCTCTGGCTCTTGCTCAGACACATCCCTTTGTTCTCATTGACCTCATCCTGCATGCATCAGGCCCAAAGGAGCATGTCTGGGTCCTTCCCATCTCCACATCCCCCCTCCCCTTGGCCTCTCTAGTTGGTCAGAGAATGGTCTACAATGACATCAACTGGCTAGAATTACATAAAACTTCCCTTCTCAACTCCCAGACTCCTGGATTCATGCTTTGTTTTGTTTTTAATTTCCAAATGATTTCCCTTTGTCCAGCTGGGTTTCCCCCCTCCCCACCCCTATCTCCGTCAATTTTAATTTCCTATTTTCCATTAGCAGGTTTCAGGCAACGAGGTGGAAGAAACATGGGTTCTCAAGGAGCTCTAACTCCTGAAGACAACCGACACTGGGAAAATTGAAATATTTTACTCTAGAAGCAAAGAACACTTAGGTGTCTGGTGGGGTAGTATTAACTCAGCGTCAAGCCTGTCGTTCTGGGAAGAAAGAGGTTTCAGATGGTTTGTCCTCCTCGTAAGCCTTCTTACAGCCAATTCCACTGTGGGTGATGAAGGTGGGGAAAATGGGCATTTACCTGTGCTTCTGGATTCTGGGGATGAACCACCTACAGGGGCCGTTCATAGATTTGAAATTAGCAAGATCACAGGCCACAGTGTCTCAAATTCTAATGTGTCTGTGAATCACCAGGGGATCTTGTTAAGATGTTGCAGGTTGGGGTGGGGGCTGAGACTCTGCATTTCTAATTGGCTCTCAGTCTATATAGATGCAGCTGGTTCTCAGGCCACAATTTGAGTAGCTAGGCTACATTTACCTTGCTACTCAAAGTGTGGCATTTTGCTTACCTGGCAATTTGCTTTTTGGAGACTTATCCCAAAGGAACAAGGATAACAAAGCTGTATTGGGGCAGGAAGTAAGATTGTGTGATGGAAAGAGGACTAATTGGGAGCAAAGAAACCAGCACCATGTTCCAAGTTATGCAACAAGCTAACTGGGTTCATTTGAATAAGCTATAACCTCTCTGAGCTCCAAGGAAGTGGTTAAACTAGGTTGGCGAGTTCCCAGACTTTTCATATGGGACTTATGTTTGGAAAGCTCTCGCAAACAACAGAATAACCCATGTGGTCCTATCATAGACGAACGGATGATTTCCATTTATCCTTTTGAAAATTTAGAAAATGCACCAGGGCATAAACAGAAACACCTGTTTGGCAACCTCTGGATTTGATGGTGTCCAATCTCCCTTCTTAACACTGACATCCTATGATCCCAGTAACAAGCATAAAAGGGAAAGAGGGATGGATTTTCATTGTGTATGAAGTATAAATTTCTATCTGCAAAGGTTAGTTTAATCCTTGATAAGTTATTGGGAAGGTTTAATGCTGGATACATTATTGAGGGAAAACATTGACTCTCCTTACCTAAAAATCATTAGGAAAGTATCCCAAGCTAGGCTGTTGAAAGGATGTTTCTGCCGAAAAGCAAGAGAAGTGATTGTGTGATTGTAAATGTTCTGAGTGGCACCTGCTTTGTGTTTCTCAGTTAGAGGCCTAGCAGGAGACAGGAGGCACACTCAAATCAAGATGATTCGAGGAAGATACATAAAGGGACTATTTTCAAAGGTATGGGTGGGCTTCCTCAGGGATAGTAGCCATCCAAGGCTCAAAGGTATGGAAGAAGAGGCAGTCATGAAATCCTAGAAGGAGAAACATTTGTAAAGATGGCCAACTTGAGTGGAGCTGTGGCCGGCTGGAAGCAACTTGCAGGAATAGAGGTGGGAAATAATACCAGGACCTCACTCTCTTCCTTCCTTCTAATCTCCTGAAAGCATGTCCCAGTGACCACACCCATGGAAGCCAGAGGGGTTCCTGAAGTCAATCCCTGGGACAGAGAAGAGCGAGTAGGGAGGTAGGGTCGGAGAGTGGGTCTCAAGGAGCAACTGGAAGGTGTTGGACACACTCATAAAGTTCCTTGTGCACAAATGATTGATAGTACAAGATATTCTGTTTATTTCAGCTCAATTTTGCCTTTAAGTTGAGCTACCAAGGCCAGAAATATCGTCCAACTCTGTATCCCTTCCAAATTGATTTTGAGGAATTCTAAAAAAGTTTGGCTGTTGAAATCCAAAAAGATAATACTCAATAGTATTCCAACAATTTTCCCATCTATTCTATTATTTATCCTTGTCATTGTTTTAATAAATGATATTTACACACTAGACATATCTTCTTCTTAGTTTATGTTATCTTCTCATTGATAAGCTAACAAAATTTACTCAAACATTTCTTATCAATGTCATATAAGCTCATCATTTGAAATTTGCCTTTTTTTGGTTTCTCTTGTTTCTCTCCCTACATAGTGTTTTCTCTTTTCTTATGATTTTACTTTTCTAATTTGTTGTTCTTTTCTTTTTTCATGTTAATAGGTTTTAGTATTTCTGCTGTCTTAGGTAAACTTATGGACTACTTAGGCATACTTATACTCTAGATATAAGTTCTTTGTCAGATATTTGGACTCCAAATATCTTTTGCCACTGCCTTCCTTTTAACTCGCTTGTGTCTTTTGATGAAAACAACTTCTTAATTTTAATAAAGCCCATTTGTCACTATTATAAAAACTCTTTTGTGACCAGTGTAAGAACTCTTCATCATTAAAAATCATGGAAATATTTTTCTATTTTCTGCAAACTCTACCAGTTTACCCTTCACACTGAAGTCCATGATGCATCTAGCATTTCTGTTATATATTGTGTAAGATAACAGTTCTTTTTTTAAAAAAATATGGATATTCAGTTGATCCTTCTCTACTCACCCAATTAGCAATTCTTCCTCCCACAGTAGTGCGTTCACACCTTTGTCATGAACTAGATGACTGCATGTAAGATATGGTTCAACCACTGGATTTTCCATTCTGTTCATTATTTTCTATCCTTGTTCCCATATCAAGCTCTTCTAATTCCTGTAGCTTTATAATAAGTCTCCATATATATCCTCCAATTTGTTCCTCTTAAAGATTGTCTTAGTTCTTGGCCCTCTGCATTTTCAAGTATATTTTTCAATGAGCTTTTCAGTTCCACAAAAATGTAAGCTGGAAGTCAGATTAGAACTGTGTAAAGTCTATAGATTACTCTGGAGAGAAATTGTCACATTACTGTGACATTTGACTCATGATTATCATATATGCTTATATTTATTTAAGTCTTTAAGTCTTTTCTGTGAAGTCCTTTACATGTGTTTTGGTATCAAGATTACACTGTCCTCCACTATAAAACTCTTAGAGGAAAACATAGGCAGAACACTCTATAACATAAATCACTGCAAGATCCTTTTTGACCCACCTCCTAGAGAAATGGAAATAAAAAGAAACAAATGGGATCTAATGAAACTTAAAGCTTTTGCACAGCAAAGGAAACCATAAACAAGATGAAAAGACAACCCTCAGAATAGGAAAAACATATTTGCAAATGAAGCAACTGACAAAGGATTAATCTCCAAAATATACAAGCAGCTCAGACAGCTCAATATCAAAAAAACAAACAACCCAATCCAAAAATGGGCAGAAGACCTAAATAGACATTTCTCCAAAGAAGATATACAGACTGCCAACAAACACATGAAAGGATGCTCAACGTCACTAATCATTAGAGGAATGCAAATCAAAACTGCAATGAGGTATCACTTCACACAGGTCAGAATGGCCATCATTGAAAAGTCTAGAAACAATAAATGCCGGAGAGGGTGTGGAGAAAAGGGAAACCTCTTGCACTGTTGGTGGGAATATAAATTGATATAGCCACTATGGAGAACAGTATGGTGGTTCCTTAAAAAACTAAAAATAGAACTACCATACAATCCAGCAATCCCACTACTGGGCATATACCCTGAGAAAACAATAATTCAAAAAGAGTCATGTACCATGATGTTCATTGCAGCTCTATTTACAATAGCCAGGACATGGAAGCAACCTAAGTGCCCATCATAGGATGAATGGGTAAAGAAGATGTGGCACATATATACAATGGAATATTACTCAGCCATAAAAAGAAACAAAATTGAGTTTTATGTAGTGAGGTGGATGGACCTTGAGTCCGTCATACAGAGTGAAGTAAGTCAGAAAGAGAAAAACAAATACCATATGCTAACATATATATATGGAATCTAAAAAATAAAGGAAAATTGTTCTGAAGAACCTAGGGACAGGACAGGAATAAAGATGGAGATGTAGAGAATGGACTTGAGGACATGGGGAGAGGGAAGGGTAAGTTGGGACGAAGTGAGAGAGTGGCATGTATATAAATACACTACCAAATGTAAAATAGATAGTTAGTGGGAAGGAGCTTCAGAGCACAGGGAGATCAGCTCGGTGCTTTGTGTCCACCTAGAGGGGTGGGATAAGGAGGGTGGGAGGGAAATGCAAGAGGGAGGAGATATGGGGATATATGTATATGTATAGCTGATTCACTTTGTTATACAGCAGAAACTAACACACCATTGTAAAGCAATTATACTCCAATAAAGAAGTTAAAAAAAAAAAAGATTACACTGTCCTCATTAAATGAGTTGGGAAGTGTTCCCTCTTTATTCACTGAAAAAAATCTGTTTCTCCCCCACATATTTTTGGTAGTATTTGTGTGAGTACTTTGCCTTTTTGTTTTTCATTCATCTTCAAGTTATGCCTGTTCTACCTGGTGCTATTTGCTGATGGTTCCCAGAGAGTTATTTCAGACTATCAAGAATTTTCCTAGAATATTCTCTAACACAATACACAAAAATAAACTCAAAGTTGATTAAAGACCTAAATGTAAGGCCAGATACTATAAAACTCTTAGAGGAAAACATAGGCAGAACACGCTTTGAAATAAATTAAAGCAATATTTTTTGGATCCACCTCCTAGAGTAATGGAAATAAAAACAAAAAGAAACAAATGGGATCTAATGAAACTTAAAAGCTTTTGCACAGCAAAGGAAACCATAAACAAAATGAAAAGGCAACCCACAGAATGGGAGAACATATCTGCAAACAATGCAACTGACAAGGAATTAATCTCCAAAATATACAAACAGCTCATGCAGCTCAATATCAAAAACAAATAAGCAACCCAATAAAAAAATGGGCAGAAGGCCTAAATAGACATTTCTCCAAACAAGACATACAGATGGCCAACAAACACATGAACAGTTGCTCAACATCATTAATCATTAGAGAAATGCAAATCAAAACCACAATGAGGTATCACCCCACATCAGTCAGAATGGCCATCATCAAAAAATCTAGAAACAATAAATGCTGGAGAGGGCGTGGAGAAAAGGGAACCCTCCTGCACTGTTGGTGGGAATGTAAATTGAAACAGCCACTATGGAGAACAGTATGGAGGTTCCTTAAAAAACTAAAAATAGAACTACCATATGACCCAGCAATCCACTGGGCATATACCTTGAGAAAACCAAAATTCAAAAAGATACATGTACCACAATGTTCACTGCAGCACTGTTTACAATAGCCAGGACATGGAGGCAACCTAAAAGTCCATTGACAGACGAATGGATAAAGGACATGTGGCACATATATACAATGGAATATTACTCAGCTATAAAAAGGAATGAATGAGTTATTTGTAGTGAAGTGGATGGTCCTAGAGTCTGTCATACAGAGTGAAGTAAGTCAGAAAGAGAAAAACAAATACCGTATGCTAATGCATATATATGGAATCTAAAAAAATGGTACTGATGAACCTAGTGGCAAGGCAGGAATAAAGACACAGATGTAGAGAATGGACTTGAAGACATGGGGTGGGGGGGGTAAGGGGAAGCTGGGACGAAGGGAGAAGTTAGTATTGACATATATACACTACCTAATGTAAAATAGCTAGCTAGTGGGAAGCTAGCTGTGCTTAGCACAGGGAGATCAACTCAGAGCTTTGTGACAGCCTAGAAGAGTGAGATAGGGAGGGTGGGAGGGAGGCTCAAGAGGGAGGGGATACTGGGATATATGTATATATATAGCTGATTCACTTTGTTGTACAGCAGAAACTAACACAACATTGTAAACTAACACAACATTGTAATGTAAACATTATACTCCAATAAAGATGTAAAAAAAAAAAAAAAGAGCAGAAAGCGTTAATAGACATTTCTCCAAAGAAGACATACAGATGGCCAAAAAGCACATGAAAAGATGCTCAGCATCGCTAATTATCAGAGAAATGCAAATCAAAACTACAATGAGGTATCACCTCACATCAGTCAGAATGGCCATCACCAAAAAGTCTACAAACAATAAATGCTGGAGAGGGTGTGGAGAAAAGGGAAACCTCTTACACTGTTGGTGGGAATGTAAATTTGTACAGTTCATTACAGCACTATTTACAATAGCCAGGACATGGAAGCAACCTAAATGTTCATCGACAGAGGAATGAGTAAGAAGATATGGTACATATATACAATGGAATATTAATCAGTCATAAAAAATAATGAAATAATGCCATTTGCAGCATCATGGTTGGACTTAAATATTATCATATTAAGTGAGTAAGTCAGGCAGAGAAAGACAAATATCATATGATATCAGTTATATGTGGAATCTAAAAATAATAATAATACAAATGAACTTATTTCCAAAACAGAAAGAGACCCACATACACAGAAAGGAAGCTTATGGTTACCAAAGGGGAAGTGTGGGGTTTGGGGGATAAATTAGGAGTTTGGGACTAACATATACACACTACTATATATGAAACAGATAATCAGCAAAGACCTACTGTATAGCACAGGGAACTCTACTCAATATTCTGTAATAACCTACATGGGAAAAGAATCTGAAAAAGAATAGATATATGTATGTATATAACTGAATCACTTCGCTGTACACCTGAAACTAACACAACATTGTAAATCAACTATACTCCAATATAAAATAAAATTTTTTTAAAAAAGGAATTTTCCTGGGACTTCCCTGATGTTCCAGTGGTTAAGACTTCACCTTCCAATGCAGGGGGTACGAGTTTGATCCCTGGTCAGGGAGCTAAGATCCTACGTGCTTCATCACCAAAAAATCAAAACATAAAAACAGAAGCAATATTGTAACAAATTCAATAAGGACTTTAAAAATGGTCCATATCAAAAAAAAACTTAAAAAAAAATTCCATATCCAGTGTTGTGTTTCATCTGGTCTTAACTGAGGAATAAGACATAGAGGTATATAGTCTCCTTTGAGTGTCTACTTGTTAGTTTTCTTCTTAAGGTAACTGAGACCTTAGTCTCAGAGCCTCTCTGGAGACTTCTTTGGATACTACTAATTTATAAAGAGTAGGCAAATAAAGTGGTGTGTTGTCTTACTGTTCCTTGACCTTCTCTGGCCTCTCCTAATTATCCTTTTTCAGGGGTTCCTCAACCTACTTTCCTGTGACTGTATTTTTTTCATGAAGTTGTGTTACATATTAACTTTAGGGTGAGTAACATTTGGTCCCATCTGAAGCATATCTCTTGGGGGTTCCTCAAAGTTTCTGTCCTGTTGATGGCACTCTTTCCTAGTTTCAAACACTCTTGAAGCTTTTTCCATCTTTTCATTACTCCATTGGATATTTTGATGAAAACCTACAGTGAAGAAGAAAGCCGGGGGTGCAGTGAGCACAACTTCTTTGTACTCAGAAGTCAAGTCGGTCCTGTACCATCTGAATTTATTCATTACCAACATTATTACCATTAAAGATTATTACATACCAGCTACCATTTATTAAGTTCTTACACATGTGCTCAAGACTATGCTAGTGTGTTACACACTTTTTTCATGTAATTCTTACAAATAACCCTATTAGACAAGTATAATTGATTTTTTGTTGTTTGTTTGTTTTTTCTCTCTCTGTGTCTTTCTAATGTTATAAACTAGGATTCAGGAAAATAAATTGAAAAGACTTAAGGTCAGTTTCTCCTTTCTAGGGCTTTATATCAAGCCCGTTAATTCTAGGAACTGGAATTATTGAAAATATGGCCTATATTCTTCCAAACTCAATCATCAGTGTTAGTACCATGCACTCATTTTGTAGCTAGGCAATAGAGCGAGGAATACTTCAGGTAACAAATCCTCATAATAATAAGTAGATTTTAGTGTCAATTAATTTCCAGGAGAGAAATGAGTAACACATAGCTGCTGCCCTCCAATAGCCTACAGGCTAGTGAGGTATGAGAGACAAATGCCAACAGGTCAGTACATTTCAGTGCTATAAGTGGGAACACAGTGTTGGCATAAGGCTGGTCAAGGAGGTTTAAAGTGAATCACAAAGATGAGCGAAAGTTAACTGGGTAATGAGAAGGGGGAAGGTGATCTAGACTAGGGAAGAATGTGTACAAAACTACAATATTGAGAGAGAGCAGGGTACCACTAGGGAATTGCAAGTAATTCAGTGGGTCCTGAGTGCAGAGGGTTAAGGGTTGGGTGAGGGAGGTGATCTTGAGATCGTAGGGTAAGGGTCAGCAAACTAAGGCCTGCAGAAGGGCCAACCATTTTTATAAGTAAAGTTGTATTGGAACACAGCCATGCTGATCTGATTTACAAATTGTCTGTGGCTGTTTTCTTACTACGGTGGCAAAGTTGAGTAGCTGCCACAGAGACGATTTGGTTTGAAGGGCAAAAATATTTACTATCAGGCCCTTTACAGAAAAAGTTTGCCAACCACTGCTATAGGGATATGAAACAGAGCATGATGATCTTGGAAAGCCATACTAAAGAATCTAGACTTCATTCAGAGGAGCGACAGAAAGGCTGATGAAGGATTTTAAGCAAGGGGATGACATGCTCATCAGATTTGTGATTTAGGAAAATCACTTTGGCTGCATATGCAGAATGGATTGGAGGGTGTGAGATTTATCGGACGGGTACCAGTTAGAAATGTATTGCAATAATCCAGACAGGTGAAGACTGTGGCCTGAACTAGTGTATGTGCAGAACTGTGATAGAAGATACTTACGGAAGATCATAGTAGGTAGCATTCTCTTTTCTTAGATTTTCCTTCTGTGACTTCTCCTCTTGTTTGTTCCTCCTTTCCTGTACCTTTCCCTCTCTTCCTCCACATTTTTTTCCAGTGTGATCATTCTTTCCCCTTTTTTAACATCCTATTCACATTTGACACTGTACCCCTTGTCAAGGTCAGGCAAGCAGAAACCAGAGCTGTGTGTGTCTGAACTTCTGTAGTTGTGCTGTTGCTCTAGGGGCTTATCTCTTCCCAAATCTTAACCACTGACTTAGGACATATGAGCCCTCATGAACTTCCTCTTTCTTTTCACCTTAGTTTCTCTACTTGGGCCACTGCAACAATTTCTGGATTCTCTCAGTATTTCACTGCTCACCCAATACACCATGTTGCTGCTGTCCCGGCATGCACCATTCACCATAAAATTCATAGTTTGAAGTTGAAAAGACTGTCTTCATTCTCCCAATTTTTAAGTATGGTGATACTGAAGTTGAGCAAGTTAAATTACTTGTCCAAAGTCACAGCAAATTAGTAGAAAACCAGGTTTTCCTTCCTTACATTGCACTCTTTCTAATTCCCTGCATGTAGCAGTTGTAAGTTCCTGTCCCAAATTAGGGAGATAAAATAGCAATCACCATTTCTGTTCTGTGACTCCTTCCAAGTTGATCACTCAAAGGAAGTTTGTAAATAGCTGTAGCTGTCCCACTACTTGACTATAAATAATTTTCTTAAGAAATTCCACTGACTAGATTCAATTGTTTCATGATGCAACCCAGAACCCAATTATGAAATAAAGGTGAAGCTACTACCCAGGTGCAAATTATAGGTGATATTTTAACTTTGAAATATGAAAGTGTTATGTGGTTTTATAACATTCCTTTGGTTTTCATTTCATATTGTTGTACCTTTTAAATATTCAAGCTCCCCAGATAAATCACTCATCTTAAAAAATGATGGTCTCATAACCCTCTGTCACTCACAAAAATGTCACAATTTTTACCATCATTTCTCTGCAACTTTGATATTTTACCTCTGCTGTGAAAAAGTCACCCGTGACACACTGAAACCAGATGCTGTCATTTTCATAGCGCTAAGTTTGAAGAAAGGTGTGTGTTATTGAAAGGCTTGATTCCTTCTAGTTAGTTCCACAAGTAAGGTCTGTGGAGGACAACTATGAACCCCAGAAAATATCATGAATATCAAGGGCATATTCACCAGGAGCAGGCACCTAAGGGACTCAATCTGGTTGTGGTCTTCGAAAGTGGCACTGTCCAACATAGCAGCTACTTGCCGCATGTAGCTATTCAATTAAAATTACTTAAAATTAGGGCTTCCCTGGTGGCGCAGTGGTTGAGAATCTGCCTGCCAATGCAGGGGACGTGGGTTCGAGCCCTGGTCTGGGAAGATCCCACATTCTGCGGTGCAGCTAGGCCCGTGCGCCACAACTACTGGGCCTGCGTGTCTGAAGCCTGTGCCCCGCAACAAGCGAGGCCGTGACAGTGAAAGGCCTGTGCACCACGATGAGGAGTGGCCCCCACTTGCCTCAACTAGAGAAAGCCCTCACACAAAACGAAGACCCAACACAGCCAAAAATAAATAAATAAAAAATCCTTCCTTCTACTTTAAAAAAAAAATTACTTAAAATTAAAAATTCAAAAAGACAAGAGATAATAGGTGTTATCAAAGATGCAGAGAAAGGGAATCCTTTTGTGCAGTACTGGTGAGATTGCAAATTGGTGTAACCACTATGGAAAACAGTATGGAGGTTCCTCAAAAAATTAAAAATAGAACTACCATATGATCCAGCAATTCTACTTTTGGGTGAAGGAAATAAAATTACTATCGCAAAGAGATATCTGTAACTTCATGTTCATTGTAGCATAATTTACAATAGCCAAGATATGGAAACAACTTGTGTCCATTGACAGCTGAATGGATAAAGAAAATGTTTTATATATATATATATATATATATATAATATGTATATATATATACACACACACAATGGAATATGATTCAACCATAAAAAAGAGGAAATCCAGCCATTTGGGACAACATGGATGGACCCTGAGGTCATTGTGCTGAGTGAAATAAGTCAGACAGAGGAAGACAAATACTACGTGATCTCACTTATATGTGGAACCTAAAAAATCAAACCCATAGAAACAGGACAGATTTGTGGTTATAGAGGCTGTGGGTGTGGGAGACAAGTGGGTAAAGGTGGTCAAGAGGTAAAAGCTTCCAACTGTAAGATAAATAAGTTCTGGGGATATAATGTATAGCATGGTGACTGTAGTTAACAATACTGTATTGCATATTTGAAAGTTGCTAGATCTTAAAATTTTTCATCACAAGGAAAAAAATTGTAACTATGTGAGGTGATGAATGCCACTTAGACTTACTGTGGTGATCATTTTGCAAGATATACATATATCAAAACATTATGTTGTACACCTTAATGTAATTAATATGTCTATCTATATCTCAATAAAGCTGGAAAAATAAAAGAAAATTTATTCCTAAATAATCTCATAAGTTTTTTCAAAAAAATTCCATTTCTTAGTTGCATCAGCAACATTTCAAGTCTTCAATGACCACATATGGCCAACAGCTGCAGCACTGAAGGGGAAGATATAGAGCATTCCCATCATTACAGAAAGCTCTATTGAACAGTGTTGTTAGAGAAATGCAGGAGAGAGAAATGAAATGAATGGCTCTGTATGAAGGGAAGCCTTCAGCAGGCTTGGCCACAGCACGAGGAGTGAACAAGGGCAGCACGGCACAGCGGATAGGAAGAGACGTGAATTTTAGTCTAGCTTCAGCCTATTAGAAGCTGTATGGTTTGAACAAACTGATTAACATCCCTTCCTTGCTTTTCTTCTCTATAAAAGGTGGATACTGATTGATTCTACCTTCCTATAGGCTTGTTTTGAGAATTCCATGAGACCATGTACGCAAGGGCTTAGCATGATGCCTGGTATGTTGTGTGTGCTCAAGAAATGATAGTGCTGGGCTGAGGGTGAGGTCATTTCATCAAACAACCACTGCACACTGAAGTCTTTCCATCTAGTAGCTTGGAAGTACTTCTGAGTGCAGAAGAAGCCCTCTCTCAGGGCCCAAGGAATCTTGGAATTTAAAAAAATTATCAGGAGGTAGGTGAAGAGGAAACAACAGTTGGTGAGCACAGTATCAAAAAGGATTTCAATCAGCATCAGGCAACAGAAACCCAACTAACCTGTGACTTAAACCAGTGAACCAGTAAGAGGTTTATTTGTCGAGGAAATTACGCTGCCCAAGGCTCCTCTGAATTCCTGCTCCACCATCTCTAGTGCATGGCTGCCATCCCCACAATTGCAACATGTCAGTTGCTCCTCCAGGCAGCGTGTCTATATTCCTGGAAGGATCAAATGTACTTCACCTTTTTATTTAAGAAAGGGTGTAAACCTCTTCCAATGCACCTCCTCCATCATCTTTGACCAGAAGGACTCTGTGCAATCCTTAGAAGTAAGTTTGCTTTAGAATAAACCACATGAAGTTACCAATATTTCTGCATTTTTAACTGACAAAGAGTCAATTTCATATGGTTCAATCTAAGAGTTGGGCACACTGCCCCCCTGAAAATTGGGGTTCTGTTGTAAAGAAAGAAGGAGAGCAGAGACATTGAGCAGGTAACTAACAGTGTCTGCAACTAGTCCCCACCTCATACCAGGCACCTTTGTGCCTTGCAGCCCCTGATGGCAGTGATTGCATCGCATCGGAGGGAAGGGACTAAAATGTGATCAGCGGAAAGACATAGAGCTGGGATGGAATGCTCGACCTTTTGCCTCAAAATACATGTGTACCCCACCACTTTCTCACAGAATAAAAGCAAAAATGAAGAAGCCTCTTTATAAACAACATAAAGTTAAAAGAATACAAAAGCTTTGATCATGGCAGAGTTAAGTGTTGTACAACACTACTTAAATCAGCCAGAGGTGCATGTTCTTTTATCAGAAGTATCAGTCACAACTGAGATGAAACAGAATTGTACATAAGTGGAGGGAAAATATATTGGCTCTTTTTGTTAGAATTTAATTCAATATTTCCATGCCTGCTTCCTTCCCTTGGGGGGAATGATTATCTGACTTGAAGCTGAAAGGACTAGGCAAGATAAGCTTAAAGACAATACTAGAAGAAAAGGTGGTGTCAGATATTTTTGTTTTGTTTTGTTTGTTTTACTTTTTTATTGTTTTTTTTCCAAAGGAAGAAATTTGGATGCTGAAACAAATCTACAGAATTAAAAATATCTTGTCTAAGTAATATAAAACTACTCCCTCTATCTGGATTATTGAATTCCATGGTTCACCACCCATAACACATATTTTTCACTCTCAGGGTTTTATTATTATTTGTTGATAATTCTCCAGTTTTTTCTCCAGCTCTTTTTTGAGGTCCCACCTTGGGTATTCAGCTGCCTATTGGACATCCCTCTTGAAAGTCTCATAGAGCACCTCTCTGTCAACATACCCCAGACTGACTTCATGATATTTCTCCAAAACAAAACACCCTGCTCCTCTTCTAGTTCATTTCCTCTTAGTAAATGACAATACCAATCACCCAGTTGCTCAGATCCCAAACCAGGAAGTCAACCTTGGCTCTTCCCATTTCTTCATCCCTTTCATCTCCAATAAATCCCCCAAAGCCTGTCAATAGCACTTTCTAAACATGTCCCAGATTCAGGCAATAAGTTTACAATGTGCCAGGAAGGTTTTCTCCACAATAAGCAAAAATTTGTAAAGCTTAACTAACTAAAGGAAGCCACACTCCCAAGCTGAACCAAAGATGACCTGCTAGGAATGGTGCCATCTAGTTCCATCACTGATGCTCCATCTCCCTGGAGACCCTCTGAGGACCCTTTTGGCCACCAATGCCTGGCTGATTCCAGACCATGGAAGAACCCTACTTCTATTAAGGGCCTGGAAGTGGATCGTATAAGTGATGAAGAATTAAATGTAGTCTCATTTCTTCCAAAGGAAACCTCCAGAGGACATTATGTCAGTCTTGTCACTACTATATCCCTAGCATCTGGCAGGTGCCTGGAACATAGTAGGCACTAAGTAAATATTTACTGGGAGTTGGGGAATGAAAAAGAGGGGGAAGAGTACTCATTTCAATTCTTAATATTTAAACACTTTTAATGATCATTCCAGTTTCTTGCAAAAGATTCTTCCTCTTGCCAATACCTGGGATACTTTGAATTCAACCCCAGACAGGAGTTACATGGATAATTCTAGCCTTAACTGGGATCCAATTATTAGTTCAGCTTCCTGCTATTATAACCTGGGAACACATCTTAGTTCTCAAAATTGTGGTAGGCAATGGGGAGAAACCACGCTTTGGACTCTCTAATTTGTCATTTATTACTTTTGTGACTTTTTTCAACTTACTTGATCCCTCTGTGCTTCAGTTATTTCATCTGAAAAGTGAGGTTGATAAATAAATTCCTTGTGAAATGATTGGGATGATTCAATGAGTTAATATGAGTGAAGCCCTGAGCAGGGTTTCCAGCACAGAGCAGATGTCCAATTAGCAGTGCTATGTCTCTACACTGCCCAGGAGATGAATAGTCCTAACATCTCACAACTGTCAGTATTATCCAGGGCTTCTGCAAGTGTCTAGAAGTCACCCATCCTCCACTAATCCACCACAAAACTCTCAACAATCCCCTCATTCTTCTTCTCAGTTTGTGTGGCCAGGCAGGATGGGAATACCTGCATGGCTCTAAATGGGTGGTTTTGGATACTTACAGTCCATGTCAAAAGTAGGCTGCTGTGAAGATAATAAAAGTAATCACAGGTCTTTATATTTGTTCACCACCACAGCCTTATTGCTGAGTGCACTCATTCCTTTACTCATGGAACGTGTACTGCTGAGTACCTTACTATGTGACAACAGTGCGTCAAGGCCCTGGAATTGGTGAACAAGATAGACAGGGTGCCTGCTCTCAACAGGCTGGCATTAGAGGGAGAAAAGCAGACAAATAAATGAATAAGGAAACTGAAAACAGTTATATGTGCAATGGAGAAATTAAAACCAAGATATGAAATAGTAATTGGGAGAGGAAGGGGCAAAAGTGGATGCAAGGGAACCACTCTGGAAGCCATTGCAGTAGGTGGGGCTCAAGATGGGGACTTAAACTGGAGCGATAGGTATGGAGATGGAAAAATGTGGTTGGATTGAGTATATATGTTTAAGTAGAGTTGAAGGCACGTGCTGGTAGATTGGATGTGAAGGGTTGAGGGAAACAAAAAATCAAGGACAATGCCTCACTTTTAGCTTAGACAACTGGATCTTGCCATTTACTGAGATGAGAGACTAGGAAACATACAGATTGAGGTGGAGAGTGACCAGTAGTTCTGTTTTGACTCTACGAAATTTGAGATCACTATTAGACACCTAAGAGGAGATGCATACTCAGCAAGTGAAGATGCAATTTCAATCCTCAAAATAGAGATGCAAATCCTTGGATATAAGGTGGATAAGCCATGAGAGTGAATGAGATTTCCTAGGCATCAAATATATAGATTAGAGGAAAACAAAAGGCTTTTGATTATGTCCAACATCTTGCCAACATTCAGAAAGTAAGCAAAGAAGGAGTAGCTGGAAAACGAGATTGAAGAGGGTTAACCAGTGAAATAAGAGGGTTGGTATCACAAGCGCCAAGGAAAGAGGTTTCCAAGGAGGGAGAAATCAGCTGAATTGAATACTGATGAGAGGTAGATTAAAATAAAGACAGAAGTGACCACTGGAATAGGCAACAGATGATTTTGTGACTTTAACAAACTCAAGTCAATGGAGTCATGGGGACAAAAGTGGGTTATGGAGATAATAGGGGTGAAGTAGAGACCATAAGTAAAGATAAATACTTGAATGGTTTTTCTGTGAAGTGAAGAGTGAAATGGAACAATAATTGAAGGGGGTGTGAGGGGAGAAGGTGTTGTCATCCTGTTTTAAGTTGGGAGGCACTACAAAATGTACACTGATGGAAGAGTCTGCAAGAGAGAAACATCAATAAGGCAGGGAGCTGGGTACATGAGAATTCTGTACTATCTTCCCAATTTTTCTGTAAATCTAAAACCACTCTAAAATAAAAGATTTATTTAGGGAAAAGACAATGAAGCAGAAGAAAGAGAACTCTCAAGAGCAAAATCTTCAAAGAGGGGCTGATCTCCAAAGCTTAAGCAGAGGATGGTAGAGTTGGCTGTTGGTCAATAGTGTTCATTTATTAGTGAATAACAATAATTTTATTATATTTTGCGGTTTATAAAACTTGCTTGCATGCACTCACTTTTATCATTATAACTTGGGAGGAAGTTATTGTGATACTCTTTTTCATTAAATGAAGAAACTGATGCTCAGACATATAAGGCCCTGGTTGAGAACAACACTCTCCATCAGCCAAAGAAATTTTGAGGGCAAAGCCCAGGTGTCCACAACACCTATTTGCTTGGTATGGGTTTGAACAAGTTGGCTTTGTCAAGTTTAATGCAAGTAAGGCATTCCACTAATGTTTTAGCTTGGGCCTCAGTTTCCTCTCCTGCAGAATGAAAGAATACAACAAAACATACTTAGGGGTCCTTTGGCTCTAGATTGCTCTGATTCCTAACTTTGTTGAATAGCTTCTTGTGATTAAGAGTGAGAAAAGTCAGGAGTGTCTGCCATGAAGACAAATGTGTGAGCAGCAGAGAGAGGGATCTGAGGTCTCCATCACATGTTGTCCATTACATGTCACTTGGAGGGTCTGTTTACAGCAACACGCACTGTGTTGGAATCTTCCACATTGCTCCATGAGGAAGTGTTGACAGCATCATCTTTGCTGTTCTGCATGTTTTTTGTGATTGTGAATAAAGATGCAATAATGCTGAGTCAGCCTCCTTTGCCCCTTCCCAGGGAACCTCATGAGGAATCAATCAAAACTCCATGTCTCCAAATAACAGATCATTCTTGAGAGCTACTCACAAGTTCTCTTAGTTATCCAGTTACATTTTTTCAAGCTCTTATCCAATTTCTAGTCCTACTGTCAGCCTGAAAATGTGAGAAATTTGGAAGCACTTCCCCCCCCATGACAATTATACTTCTAAAACATTTTAGGTTCGTAGATATCAGGCAGCATGAGTCCTTTATTAATTCAAGTCAATTCAATAAGCATGCATTGAGAGCCTACTAACATGCCAGGCCTCATGCTGGACACTGGGAATAGAAAGTTGTATGAGACACAGTCCTGGAATTCAAAAGACTCAACTATTAGGCTAGTTTGAAGGCTCGTTGTTGTGTGTAGGAACAGCAGCAATGTCATGCCTAATAGTCTGAGCCAGGGTACCATGATGACACATTTAATGATTTCCTATGTTCCTCATTATTTTACTTGCCAGCCTCCCCCAAGATCTACCTTGCCTCCAGACTTCCAGTTGAGTCTGGCCAGTCAAGAGCACAGCAAGGAGATCAGAGGTTGGGTGGAATGTGGGGTCAGTATATTCATTCCCATGGCTCCACTTGCGGGGTCACTGTTGGTTGACAGCATCCTTCAGCTGTCAGGTGACCCCCTCCACACAGCTCTCTGCCTTAGGTCTTGGTGATCCTTCCATTACTCTGCCCCTTTGGATCCAGGGGTAAGCGGCACCCCTCTGCTACTAGCCCTGAGTACTCTGCCATTCATTCCTATGACTGGCTTGCTACTGCTGCTTATGACTTTGTAAATGGTTCCTTCTGTTCAACTTTCAATTACCTAACTGAATGTGCCCTCTGCTTCCCATGGGGATGTGATTGATCTGCACATACATCATTTATGTTTGTTATAAACCAAGTTCTTTTTTATTATATGCTGAGGCCCCTTAAGGATGAGCCTTTTGAGATATGTGTGAGAGAGCCAGAGCAATGAAGTCAGGAGGTCCTGAGTTCCACCTCTGGCTTTGCTACCTACTGGGGCATGAATCTGGCCAAGTTAAGTAACATTTAAGCTTCAGTTTTTTTCATTTGTAAAGTGAAGACGAAAATCTCATTGATTTCTTGTAAATATTAAATGAATAGTGTACGCATAGCATCTTATAGTTCCTGGAATAGTCGTGTCTGAATATACATTAATCTCCTTCACATTGGGGGTTTTGGAAAAAGTCTTGGTGTCCCTTTGTAGAATTCCTGAGGGAGGGTGAGATGCAGCTGCAAGGCTTCTGGAGAGAACCACTCTAGGTGTTGCCCCTGGAATGGATATGTCATTCCTCTCAAATCCTTGGGCTCTTTGTTTGCCTTCTTCTCCTAACATGGTTCATATTTTGCCTTATATTTCAAATACTGAATATAATATTCAGTGTTTTATATTTAAAAATATTGAATATTACACAGGACTATTGTAAACTTTATTTTCCTTGGCAACAGAAAAATATGACTTTTTGAGTAATTTCTTTTCTTTACAAAGTTGTTTACTGTTTGTTATACCTAAGTAGATATTGATTTCAATAGATAGATAACATATACCTAGCATATATATTTAAATAGAAAGAGAGAGGAAAACTGTTTCCTTTTCCAAATTTAAAGAGTAATTTCATTGCTTTGTATTGTAAAAGGAAAGCATGTTATCATAAAAAATGAAAGCAGTATAAACCAGAAAGGAATATAAATATCACCAAAATATAAATACCGTAACACAAAGATGACCAATGTTACCATTTGGGGGAACAGCAGCCTCTCTGTCTTTACGCATCTGTACATACACACACACACACACACACGGACACTCACACACACACACACACACACACGCACACACTCATGCAATTTATACAAACAGATCGTTTTTTTAACTTTTTATTTTATATTGGAGTATAGTTGATTAATAATGTAGTGCTAGTTTCAGGTATACAGCAAAGTGATTGAGTTATAAATATACATGTTATCTATTCTTTTTCAAATTCTTTTCCCATTTAGGTTGTTACATAATACTGAGTACAGTGGGTCCTTGTTGGTTATCCATTTTAAATATAGCAGTGTGTATATGTCAATCCCAAATTCCCTAACTATCCCTCCCTCCCACCCTTCCCCCCAGTAACAGTAAGTTCATTCTCTAAGTTGTTTCTTTTTTGTAAACAAGTTCATTTGTATCACATTTTTAAGATTCTGCATGTAAGCGATATCATACAATATTTCTCTCTGTCTGACTTACTTCACTCACTATGACAATCTCTAGGTCCAACCATGTTGCTGCAGATGGCACTTATTTAATTCTTTTTCATGGCTGAGTAATATTCCATTGTGTATATGTACCACATCTTCTTTATCCATTCCTCTCTTGATAGACATTTAGGTTGCTTCCATGTCTTGGCTATTGTAAATAGTGCTGCTATGAACATTGGGGTGCATGTATACTTTCAGGCCATGTTTTTCTTCAGATATATGCCCAGGAGTGGGATTGCAGGATCATATAGTAGCTCTATTTTTAGTTTTCCAGGAACCTCCAAACTGTTCTCCACAGTGGCTGTATCAATTTACATTCCCACCAATATACAAACAGATCTTAACCACTATGGTATTCTGCCTGGTCCTGTGTCTTAAACTGCTTTAAATTAATCTATAAATATCTCGCAATCTCTTCAGCTAAGTCAAATTCTCCCTTTTTGTGATGTTTTATTGTTTGAGAAAAAGAAGAGATTCTTTCACCTTAGCTTGTTAGTGGGGTCACATAAATTACGTCCAGCACTTGTAGGCCATTTTCACCAAAGCAAATCCAGGTTTCTTTTCAATCTGGAGTTCATTAAGGGTTCCATATTATATCTATGGGTTGCACCACAGTGTAATTGAACATGGTGTCCTCACTATGTAATTTCTCACTCCATATCTGCCCTCATCCCAGTGGAAGCCTATGCACCCAGGTCCTCAGAAACTGAGGACTCAGGGCTGAGGGCAAGGCCTGAGGACCCACAGAGCTCTCCCCACAGTTTCATTTGTCATTTCCTCAGCTTCTCTCTGCCTCTTCACCTGAGTTCTTGCAGCTTCATCAGGGCTGCACCATGCCATACCTAGATCTGGAATTCTGTCCTTTCTTTCTTTTCCACAAGAAATCCAATCATAAGAGTGTTGTGATATTTAACAACTTTACCCAAAATACAGGGATATCACGGGAGAATGATCAGGCCTGCTTTGCCAGCTCCTTGGCTAAGTGCTTTCCTGCCCTGCTGCCTCTTGTCACCCACACTCTGGACACATGGCTTCCCCCCAACATGCTGCCCATTGGAAGGAGCATTCTAAGCTCCCTCTCCTGACCTCACTCTACTGCACCTCTCACAGGGAGAAAACGCACCAGGTCAGCCCACCTTCCCCAGACAGGAACTCCAGTCAGTCACATGTTCTCCACCTTGTTAGAAGTTCATCGTCTTTTAAAGGAGTCCCTTTAGTGTTCCCTCCCTGCAGAAAGAAGTCTCTTTATCTACTAGGCAAGCCTCTTGAAATTGAAATGCTTATAGGAAGTCATCTAGGCATGTTTTCCTTATCTTCCCGTGGAGCTTCTTCTTCCTCCTTGGATCGCTGTATCTGCTTTCTACTCTCAACCTCTCTTCATAGATGGCACTCGCCATACCCGTGGCCAACCCTGCTGGGCTATGCAGGTCATGCAGGTCTATGACCATCTAACCCCTGGGGTATTGTTGCTTCTTCTCTGTTATGACTGAAGCCATACTATCCTTTCACTTTCTTCTACCACTTTCTCTCCTTGTCTGCCTCTGTACACATTGCTGCATCAGATGCTGTGGTCCCTCTCACCATCATTCCCCATGATTCCTATGCTAGATCACAGACAGAAGCACATTTATTCCTCAGCCAACTCAAGCCATGGAAGCAAAGACTGGATTATCATCCTGTTTTATAGATGACAACAAAAAAAGTATGACTAATTATATCAGCAAATTAATAACAGATTTAGACCTCATAAAACACAGATGTCTCTTCTTATCCTGTTCCTTTTGCCTTTCTCCTCCTTTCCTTCTTCCTTCCTTCAAATAATATTCACTGGACTTAACTCTGAGCCAGCACTGTGGATAAAATGGCAAACAAAATAGATATGGCCCCTATTCTCAAGTGATTGATTACTACAGAGAGGTGAGCACTTTGAGGAAAACAATGATGTGCTTTGAGAGAGAAGGATTGGGGCCCTGATTTTGTCAGAGAAATCTTCCTTGAGCTGAGACCTAGAGCAGAATTTTTCCATCTCAGCAATATTGACATTTGGAGCCAGACAATTCTATGTTGTGGGTGTTTCTGTAGGAAGTTTAGCAGCCTCCCTGGCCATTACCTACTAGCTTGTCCTGGGGGTAAAATCCCCTTCACATGAACACACAGATTTGAGAACATCTGACCTAAAATGTGAATAAGTTAACAGCAATGGATGAGAGGAGTGTTTCAGGCAGAGGGAACAGTATATGCAAAGGCCTTGAAGTCAAGAGGCAGCACAGGAAGTACCAAACGTGGGAAGAATCTGCATGGCTGAGGTCACAGAGCAAGAGCAGAGGGGGGCAGTATGAAGCTGAGGGTGAGCAAGGCCAGCTCACTTCTGGTTCTTTCTCACATATAAGACATCACCCACAAGCAAATGCAGGAAGGAGAAAAAAGATTTGAGAGATACTTAGGGGATGATGTAAAGGATAAAAAATAGATACAAAAAAAAAAAAGGTTATGGGACTTCAAGCTTAGACAATTGCTTATATGGTTTTATTATTAATTAAGATAGGAAATATCGTGCAAAATGCAGGTTTAGGGTGTTAGGTAAGTGGGATGGAGAAATAGATTGTTTTCCTTTCGGCATGTCGAGTTTGTGGCAACTGAGAGCTATCCAGTTAAAGACGCTGAGAATATACCTGTTAAGTTCAAAAGCGAGATGGGAACTAGAGGGAGCTGATTTCCTGTGTTCAAATAGTCCTTTTAGCATAATTCCATTTATCCCTCTATAAAGAAATCATCTGTGTTTTTTCTACTCTAAGTTTTTAGAATCTTGAAGTCAGATACCTTGTCTACATTGTATCCCCACTGCCTAGCACATAAAAGTTGCTTAATGAATGATCGTTGAACTTATAAATAGTTGTTGAACTTTGGGAATCATGGACTGGAAATATAATAAGTATTTGCTGAAGCCATGGGAGAAGTGAGATTGTTCACAATGACTAAGAAGACTAGGAAGGAACCTACTGGAATATGAACATCTGAGGAAGAGGAAGTGAAGCCCACATAAAGAAGTTAGGAAGGCAGAGATAGGAGGAGAGTCAGAAGGGAAGGTTCTCTGAGTTTCAAAGAAGGAGAGGATTTTAAAAGAGGAGATTGTAGTAGTGTCAGTGCCTTAGAGATCAAACAGAATGGGGACATAACCCTTTGATTTGGCCATTTGGAAATCAGCAAGTCATTGGTGACTCAAGCAAGAACAATTATTATGAAAATAAATTTTATTAGATTCAAAATGATACAGTTAAGGAAAGACACAATAAAAGTATGCTAATTTTTATATGTTTAATAGAAATGTACAACTAATAGCTAGAAACACAAACTATGTTAAAGATGGCTTTTAAAAAACACTATCGTTAAAAATAGTCATAGGTTGAGAGAAAGGAGTCAGTGAGATAAAAAGAAGATACAAGCAGGGATGTCTGTAGAGAAATTCTAAATTTCTATATTCTTTCAATAAATTAGGATTTATAGAAAGTATACAGCATTCTCATTTGTATCTACTAGCCATTTAATATTTTTCTAGAAACCCTATTTTAGTCATTTTTTGGCCCATACTTCTCAAAATATTTAAGCTGCTAAATCACAATAGCCAGGGTCACTGAGATGTCTTTTAGTGTCACGTTGTTGGAGAGAACCAATCATTTCATAGACTCTAGAGATACTCATTACTAATTAAAATATTTCTCAGTCTTGTCTCACCCCTTGTGTTCTTTCTTGTAGCAATAAGAGGCTCCCAAGGATAAACTCCCAATATAATCATCACTGAGCCTTGTTTCAACGTGATTGCAAACAGCAGTCCATGCTATTGCTTACATCACCCAGCAAAAGGGAATGTCCATTGGGTTTTAAAATTATCAGTAATTTGTAAATGCTCTTAGGAATAATATTTTTACACTAGGATCATGACTGACTTCAAATCAGTCACTGCTTCATTTTAAACCTTATGTTTCACTGTTTGTCTATAAGTTTATTCCACAATATTTTGAAAGAATTGATTAATTGTAGCCAATATTTGCACAATGCCAAACTCTTCCAGGATGTGCCTTAAATCTGGTTTGTAGATAAGCAGCCAGCTTGAAACAAAATGACATCTGAGTGTCTCTTTTAAAATGCACTGAATAATATCAAAAGCTTACCTCAGTAGTACTACCATGGTAATATTTTTATTAATATTTTTAGCCCTCATCTTGTGATCCAGGACAAGTTAGTATGGTAAAGTCAAAATACTCTTTGGGATTGACCTAATTGGACCTCTTTCCCATTTCTCTCTCTTTTGGGTAATAGGGGTTGTTTTCCAAAAATGTTTTATTTTGTTAGCTCAAAAGTAAACAACATTAAGCTCCTTACCATTTTAATCTGTTCCAGATATTAGTCCTATTTGAAATGAAGAGACTATTTTCTTCAACAGGATAAGGTTTGATTCATTCTGTTCTGAGTTTGGGAAAAAAATAATTTTCACTCTTTTACTCTTAATGTTCAGTGAATACACGCATTGCTCAATTTTAAAATTCTGAACTGGAGCATAAATTCTTCTGGAACAAAAATACAGTGGATTTCAGGAGAAGTATGAGTCAATTTAGGGTGACAAAACTGGGTTTTTCATGACCAGCCTGTGTATACTGTCTTTCTCTAATTTTAAATAGCTGACACCTTCCCCTCACCTACAGAGACCACCTGGGCTAGAACAGCACAAAAACATCAGATGTTAAAGTCATGGACCCATAGTTTAAAGCTAGCTCTCAGTGAACCAGAAATTGAAACACCCACTAACCCATAATCTAATCAACCCGCGAGCTTGGTCAACCTTCAGAATAATCAGACGTGTCATTGCTGCACAAAAAGCTGCTGTTAAATGTCAATCTTTCGATCACCAACAGGAAAGTTCACTTCCATGGTGTTTATAAGTCCAGCTTTGGAAAATCTGGTCCTAATCCCAGACTGACTTCCTCTGTGATAATTGCTAACATAACAGCACAACACAGTGACCTTCTTAATGGAACCCTTATTTCAGAAATCCACCAAATACCCAGATGCCTCTCTGAGAGGGGCTTCTATTTATGCAGATGCCAGAGGCTGTGCTTCTGGGGACCCAAGTCAGTGCGTGTGGTTTCTCTCTTCAGAAGAAATGATAATTTATGCTTTGGGTACAAACTCCTCATTCCCCAATCTACATTGCACCTGAAAAATATCGAAATAATTTTGTTCTGATAAAACCACTATAGGGAAACTGGATTCTGGAGTTAGAGAACTTGTAATGGAGTGAGATGAACGTTAAGCAAGTCGGCCAAAGGAATGCTTGCCTCTGTATCTTGGAAGCAAGTGTGTGTGGTAAACATGAAGAGGGAATGAATTGTGATAGAGGATTTATTCTTGAGAATGTGCTTCCTTTAGCACACTGTGCAAATCTTCTTCAGAGCATTAACTGGAGGGAATTTTTCTTGTCTACTCTTCCCATTAGACCATAAGTTTCTTGACTTAGGAACTGTTATATTCCCTCAATGGCTAACACAATTCCTGGCTGAGAGCAGGTGCCCAATATATGTTTATCTAAAGAATTAATGACTCTTAAGGAGCAGAAATTCACAACACTGAATGTCTGGACACTTTCTAGAATCCAAGGAAGTCTTCAAATTTAATATCATTTGTGTACAAAATTTCTGGTTCCAGCATAACTTTACTACAAATACATACAGTTCATTAGTGAGTTGGTTGTTGGTATCAGAAATTACACATTGCTGGTTTTATCATCAAAGAATAATAAAAATTCATCTTCTCATTCCAGGAAATGCTCTTCCAGGTTCAAACACATTCCAGTGGGTTATGACTTAAGTCTGAAGAAGTTGATAGAAAGAGCCAGATAAGACTGTGATGGTGAGTTTTATGTATCAACTTGGCTGGGCCCACAGATATTTGGTTGAACATTATTCTGGATGTTTTCATGAGAGTGTTTTTGGATGAGGCTAACATTTAAATTGGTGGACTTTGAATAAAGCAGATTGCTCTCCCTCCATAATATGGGTGGGCTTCATCTAATCAGTCAAAAGCCTTAATATAACAAACAAGTACTGACCTCCTCTGAGCAAGAAAGAATTCTGCAGAAGATGGCTTTAGACTTGAACTTCAGCATCAGCTTTTCCCTGCATCTCCAGACTGTCAGCCTACCCAGCAGATTTTGAACTTGTCAGACTCCATAGTAGTGTGAGCAAATTCCTTAAAACAAATCTCTCTATATATACACATCTCACTGATTCTTGTTCTCTGGAGATTCTTAACTAATACATGGAATAGGCATATTATATAATCTATCATCCAAAAACACTGTGGCCCATTTTCCCTTAGAACATTATGCAGGATGATTCACCACACTACTCGTTTGTATGATGATCTCACTTCTTTATTGGCTGTGGAGTAAGATTAAACAGAGTGTCCTCATGGCCATGCCATCTAAACCAAGCAGTGGGCCAGGTGTCAGGAGACACTGGTCCCAATTACAGCTCTGGCTCAAGCTGTCTGTCGTATTTATCCACTTGTGCCTCAGTTTCCTCTCTGCACAATGAAGAGAGAAGGAAAGAGACTGGGTCAGATCAGGTGCTCTTAATCTAGAGCCCATGGCTGGCCTTCAGGACATCTATGAGTCTCCTGCAATTATATGAAAACACATATATGCTTGTTTTCCTCTCAAGATGATTTGTAGCTTTCAACAGTTTCAACCTCTGGACTTGAGTGGCAATGTCTCTTTCGAGTTCTGAGCTAACATAACACTCTTTTATCAACTGCAGGTAGTTTGTGGCTTTCCCTGAGAAATATCTGATTTCTATTCAGTGCTTCATGAAGTCAGGAAGACCCTTTCACGAAAGAAAAGGGTTTTCTTTATTTTTTCCTAATCTATGAGTATGAAAAGAAAGGGAAGGTGAGGTAGACTTTTATTTGAGAGAGATCCATTGTTCCAAATTTCAGGAACAAGTCACAAGAGAGTGCTAAAAGTTGTGGCTTCTGAGAAAGGGAAACTAGAGTCTGTGGAAAGATAAGATACTTTCTACTGTGTGCCCATTTTCTATTGTTTACATTTGTGACCATGTACGTTTATTGTTTTTACTCTTTAGATATTCTTTACATATTTTATTTAATCTTAAAAACCAACAAATTAAACCAACAAAATTAAAAACAATATAACAAAATTATATTTGTTATAACAAAAAACCAACAAATTAAAAACAATATAAAAATTGGGGAAATGTGTATATTAATAAAAATAATAGTCATGATATATCAAGTAAAAAAGTTAAAGACTTTTTATCTATATATATATAAAGAGAGTATGCTCAAGTTTTGAATAAAAACATTACACATATTTACATATTTGTGTATACCATGCCATTGCCCACCTTTCACTGTGGAACTGGAGAAGAGGGTGAGGATATTCATTTGACTTTAGACTCATTTACATTTTTTGAGTTGTTGTAACATGGCAACCTTACTTTCATAATTTAAATAACTAAAATATTTTAAAAGTAAATGTCCCTTAATTTCTGTATATACATACATATATGCTGTATCTATTTTAATTTAAATGGAATTATATTTTATACATAGGCATATTTGTATTGGATATCACATAGAAATATGAATTCAATGTCATTTAAATAGGCTGGTGACTTGTGCGATGGGTAAAAAGGTATAAAGGTTTGGAGAAGTTGTGGGCAAAAATTTACCCACAGAAGTCTCTGATGAGAGAAGTACAAAGGGCAGCACGATGTTTGGAAGAACATCTTGGAGGTGTATTTCTTAGATGTTCCCCCTGGAAGGTCTATGCTTTGAAAGGAAATTTCTAGATCTGAGAGTTTGGGGGCATAACCCAGAGAGACTGCCAAGGCAAGAATGATTGCATTTGGGGGAGTCCTGTCTTGCATGGACACAGCACTATAAAAGTTGACATGCATCTAGAAAGACTCTTGTTTGTCTGCAATATCTGGGGATGTGGGGAGAGCATGAGAGAGAGTTCTAGCTTGAGAGAAGAGGAAGGTTCCTGGAGGGTGTGATAGTGTGAAGAAAGGAAATTGAGATGGAGATGATGGTGTGACTATCACCATGGCAGCCACAGCTGAGGTGAGCTGTGAGTCCAGGCATGTCGCTACTATTCAGGGGAGTGAGAGCCTGATATTTCCACCCACTGTAGTAAAGTGGCACCCTGACCATCTGGCCCAGGACACGAAGGGGAGGAGTCACTCATGGGCCGGGTGATGCTCCCAGAAGCATCGTCTTTGGAGGATAAACTCTCAGTGGGCTGGGTGACAGCCACGGCAGAAAGTTATTCAAATAGCAGCAAAAGTGCCCAAAGAAATGTGACTTGAGGGGACCTCTTTGCATCCCAAGTGTTCCCAGCATTGTTCTTCCCTAGTAGTTGACATCTTACCCACAGTCCCTTCAGCTGCCACTGTATATTAGAAATTATGCACTTTGTATCATTCACTGGACTTTACAAACAGAAAGCCCATGTTAGAACATGTATGTCTAACATTCCTCCACATTCCTGAGGTTCAAAGTAGGGCAAGTACCAGAAAGTGGCATCTTTTGATGGTGTCTCATTTCTAACTTGGATCCAGAGCATCCAGTCACAAGTCATTTGACCTTGTTTTTCCACCTGTGAAAGGAAAGCAGGATTTATTGATGTAATTCCAAAGGTTTGGGGAGGAATCATGATTATCACAAAGCATTCAGAAGTGAAGTGGGAAGACAATCCTGTTCCATCCCGAAGATTTCTAGGCATAGTGACAAGGATAGAGGCTGTCTCCATTAATCTCCTTGTATAATAATTTATGAAGAGAATAATTTAGAAAGGGCTATAGGGGTCCGAATACCAGAGGTGTCTGTTGCCAGTGCTCTCTGGGCATCATCAGTCAAAGAGTTTGGGACTGAAATACTGTAGAAAGAAGAACCAGACAGGCCCATTGCACTGTTGAGCCTCTCAGGGGCAGCATCTCTTTTCTATCTTCATTCACTTTTTCAGATAGAACCTTCCTCACTAGAAAGAACAATGCATTTACTAGCACAAGTCATTGCCCTAAACTTTATTCTACTTTCCCCTAATGGGAACCATGTCTGAGCCCCACCCCTTTCCCCACAGCTCTTGGCAGCCCCTTGCCACAGAAGTAGAGCAAAGGCCAAGGCTGTCACTGACCCTCCTCACGTAGGTCTGACTCTGCCAGGGCAATGGGAACAATCTGTGATGAACAGGGACCAAAACCAAGCCTGATGACAAGGAAACAGATCAACCAATCAGTACTTCTTTTCCCAAATGAATTCCTGAATTTGGCTTTCCGTTCCCAGAGGCTTAACTGGCCATAGGACAGGGAGGCTGATATGCTCCATTCATAGCCTACAAGGGAATTTATCCAACAAAACCAGAGCTGTGGGCTGGGGGAGCAGCGTAGGTGGTGAATGAGGATTAGTTTTGATCTGTTCCTGTTGACCCTCTCCCACTACATGACTCCACTTTTAGTAAACACTGGTCATGTTCCCGTCACTGAGCCAGCTCTGAGGAGGGGACTATCAGAACTCTTGTGGTAATACTGGAATTTAGTTTCTATAAAAATTGGAGTGAGTGAGTCTTCTGAGAGAGTCTGAAGATCCCACTAGTTACAGAAACTCAGCCCCCAAAACAACCTAGATTGAGAGTTTAGCTTGCTTGAACTTGGCTCTCAAATACATTAAGAAGCCTGTATTCAGAAATGCTGCCTTCTTGCTTTGTTTTTCAGCAAACATTCCGTTTTTAACCTCCAAATCTTCTTCTGAGTTTCTAACAAGATTTTTCCCCTGGAAAGAGGAGAGAGGAGGAGCTTGCGTTTCCTGGAGCCAGTGGGTGGCGTCAGTGAGAAAGGGCTACTGTGGCAGGAGCCAGAGACTGTGGCGGGGGTGGGGGTGGGGGTGGGGGTGGGGGGAGGGGGGGACTGGAAGAAGACAGGGTGGAGCCAGCGACTCACAGTCTCAGGGTCAGACGCAAACAGGCATTGCTCCCCTCTCTCTGCTTGGAAATTTTTTCAAGGGCCACTTGCACTATAAACCTGTTCATTACTCAAAGAAGATAATGTTTATTATGGGAGAGATAAGCCTAGAGTTTTATGGCAATACCATAACAAAAGGAACCATTAAATTAAGGAATGGGAAAAGCCCTTTGAGACCAGCATCTTCATTCTTGCAGCTAGAACTTTGAGGCACAGAGAGGGAAGGTCCGTCCCCTATCCAAGGACTCACAAGGAAAGTATGACTGGATCACAGGTGGTCTGGTTCTCCCCAGGCTCCACGCCCTCCCTCTTCTTAAAGCCCACCCTAGTGACCCCCAGTGGGTCTCCCCAGTGGTTTCTGCCTCCGTGTCTCACACTGGAAGTTTGCCCAACTTCTCCGTGGGGAGATCAGTTGCTAGTGGAATTGCTAAAGGAAATGTCTCAGGGCTCATGAACCCTAGAGTGGGGTACCCTTCCCTCTCAGTCATGAGGCACCACATGACCATGATCAAGAAGGTGGCAAGAGGGCTTCCCTGGTGGCGCAGTGGTTGAGAGTCCGCCTGCCGATGCAGGGGACACGGGTTCGTGCCCCGGTCCGGGAAGATCCCACATGCCGCGGAGCAGCTGGGCCCGTGAGGCATGGCCGCTGAGCCTGCGCGTCCGGAGCCTGTGCTCCGCAACGGGAGAGACCCGCGTACCGCAAAGAAACAAAAACAAACAAACAAACCAAAAAAGAAGGTGGCAAGAGTCTAAATAGTCTTGTGCCAACCTCTGCTGAAGTTCAGCTCTAAGAGGATCAACAGCAAGAGCAAGGGGTGAAGGGAAGGGGGAGAAGGGAGAGGAAAGGGGGATGGAAGGAAATGAAGATAGGAATGGCAGAAGGAAGAATGGTAAGAGGGGATAAGAAGATGGATCACAGAGGAGAAAAATCAAAGAGAAGGATGAGATAGAAGGGGGATTACTAAATAAGAAATAGAATTGACTGTCTTTTTTTGTTGTTATTAGTTTCAAAACTCCAAAGCTGAGAATCACAGGAAATCTGCTGTGTGCTCCAAGGAGACTCTGGGTTCATTGCATCCAGGGGGTCCCATTTGCCTTCTGAGCAGTCAAGAGGGCCAAATCCTTGCTGACTAAATGCCGAGAAGAGCATGGAGATGGTGCCCTCATTTCCTGACCTTCAGCAGACGGACCCCTTTCTGGACACTCCATAAATTGTATTAAAGGTGCTCCCTGCCTCTTCCAAACCAAACTTGGCTGGGTTTGGACTTGAAGAAAATGTTGCAGGCATGGACTTTCTTCAGCAGCTTTTCAGCCAGTAACTCCACCAAGTAGCCTCCAAACCTCTTAAACAGATGTGTATGTTAGTGTCCTTTGTATAGTCAGAGCTGTCCCCAGCTCGGCTTTGCTGAAGTCTGCGGGTGCTTTTGAACTCTAAATGGCTTCCAGATTTTGTGCAAGTGCTGTGAGTGGCAGCATTCAACCAGAAATGCCTGGGGCTGCAGGAACAAAAATTGCTCCAGAGGCTACGTAGCTGCTACTCCCTCTGATTCTGACCACAGTTTGCCCTCTGGCTCTTGAATACACAGTGTTCGTGGGCAGGGATGCCCACTTGAGACCGTGTCCACCTCTGCATATCTGTGAACACTGGGCAGACTCCCAGGCAGAGCCTGCCATGGATCTTTTTGCTTGAGGGCCTGAGAGGACCCCTGGGAAAGGAAGGAGGGAGGCAGACAGATGAGTTTTACTAGAAACAAAATCCCCGTGTGCAAAGGGAACTGGGGCTTAAGAGTACAAATTCATGTCTGTAATTTGAATGTTCTCCCTGTGAAGAGGGGAGACAAAACAAAACTGAAAGCACTGTTTATACTAAAAACTGCTGTGGTAAGCCTCTAACGTGCTGCATAGCACAAGGGGAAGAAGGCTATGCCTCCACGGTGAGAACACCAGTGGGTTTGGGAAGGCTGTGTATAAGGTCCTAATATTAAGGTCCCAATATTCTGTGCTACCTTGGCAGCTGGTAAAATAGGGGGGAGTTTCTGCCTATGTGTCTTGGGTCTAAGGGTCTATTTTGGACTTACTTACTCGTGTCTTTTCAAAGTTCCTCGTAGTTCTAACAAGCTCTGGAGTGATACTATACATATCACAAACTAGATATTTCATTTGATTAGTCATTAAAACTAAAAAGAATCTGTCCTCAAAAAAGAAAACCTCTCTCAGAGATATGAGATTTTGAACACAAAAATTAATGAAAATAACTAAAAAGTATTCTTTTTGAGCCTCTAGATAATATTTATAACTATCAGAGGCAGGAAATAGGCTCATTTCAGAAGAACCAGCCACAGATAAATTACCAGATGGGACTCCTACAAAATAAAACACAGTTCAGTGTTAAAGTAATGGTATTTTTTTTTAAATGTACCTGAGTCTAAACCCAGTTCTTCTTAAAATGATTTTTTTAAAGTTTAGTTAGCTAAATTAAAAGCAATCTGATAATTTTTTGTTAAAATGACTTATAAAAATGAAATAATAAAAATTAAATGAGGCATTTTTGTTGGTGAAAGTGCTAATCAGTTATAAGAAATGGACATCTCAGTAAGAAAATATGCAAGAAAAAATAAAAATGACCACCAGGTGTAAAAGGAATCAATCTCATTAGGAATCAAAATAAATGTGAATTTAAACAATGAAACAGCATTTTCCTACCATCAAATTGCCAAGGTTTACATGAGAGAGTGTGATGTTTGGAAATTAAACTTTAGAGACCAACAAGTTCTGGATGACAAATAAGATTTATCGGGTGTGGCCATGGGAACTGGTGACAGAATCGAGGCACTCAAGGAACTGAGAATCCAAAGTAGCACATTTCATGCTTCTCCACCAAAGAATCCTTAAAGACAGAGCATAATACATACTCAGCCTGGGGTGTCTGAGGGCATAGTCTTAAGCAGCCCATCACTACCGTTTTGTCTTTAAAACCTCCATATAGTTGCATTCTATTTCATACTCTACCTGTGTTTATTTTAATGTGCACATTCTGCATCCAAAATCTCAAGTAATATTTTGACTCCAGGTATATGTTACATTTTCTTTCTTTTTTTCCCCAGCAGCTTTATGTAACCCCTGACACACCACTGAATACCTTAGGGAAATATGTGAACAAGGGGTCGTGGATATCGGGATCAAACAAAATAATGGCAGACTTTGGGGCAGAAAGAAAGAGTGAGCCAGATGCCCATACTCCGTGAGTGAGAAGAGATGGTCAGGAAGTTGGTATCTGGAGACAGAGGAAGGACAAATGATGGTGGCACTGGATGGCACGAGGAGCATGGATTTTTAGCTAAAAAATCCAGGACTTTGACCCCCTGTTCCTTCCTCACTTGAAGGTACAAAGGGAAACAGGCAGCCACCGTTTTAGGAAGTGATGTATTTAAGAGGAATCAGTAGTCCCTTGAGTTGGAAGTTGAGAGAATGTTCAGGAAAGTTGTGATGAATGGAGGAATCCGAAACAAGGGATTCATAGTAAAGAATAAATCCATTATTTCTGACAACACAAGCAGATGGAAAAACCTAATCCCAAACCCCATGCCAGACTGCAATCAACTTAGGATGGAAAATCTTTTGATCAGGTGAAACCATATCCACTTCAGTCATAAAACACCCCAAAAGAGCACCTTGTAGACTATGTAGCTTTATGTGACCTCCTTGTCTGCTATTCAAGGTAATCCAGTTGTCTTGATTCTTCCCTAGTATCCTGAACTCCTACATTAGCTGCCTTTTGGGAGGAATCTCAAGCTTACAATGCCCAAAATAGATTTGAACATTTTCCCGAGATCCTGATCTTCCAATACTCCAATCCATATATAAACGCTCAATTTTTCTGGAGAACCCTGACTAATACATAGGCTGACAAGTCCCATTTGCCTTCTTAATCCCCAAGGATGGGTAAGGATCAAGGGCAAGGATATTTATTAAGCCCCTATTTTGGTGGAGGGTAGAGGGTCTAAGTCAAATGGTTGAAAACTTGGGATCCTTTCGGCACATTTTTTTGATTCCATGTCTTGGATGCATTCTTGGTTGTCTTTAGAAACCTCTTAAATTATGTCTCTTTCTTGGTGCACCCACACTGCTGATGTGTCAACAGGGCAAGGGGTTGCCATTCCCTCTTCAAGAGGGCAACATGGCGAGGTTCAGGGAATAAGGAGCTACTTAAATCTAAGTTACCAAGACAAAAATATTCTTACAACTTAGTTCATGTTAATTAAATTATGTATACACAAAGGCAATATAAAATCCTTAAGGTACAATTTTAAAAGAAGATAGCCAGGATATCCCTGTTTTATACTGCTGGGAATAATGCAACACATCACTAGCCTTTTTGGCTGAGTATATTGATTCTTTTGGTAGTATTATCGATACACGAATTTGTGTCACATTCAACTATCAATGAGTTAGCTGCAAAATAATCAGCATGTGTTGGATTTAGGAATACTCCAGTGTTCCTGAGATGAACCAAGAGAGTGAACAGTAAACAATCTTTGAACAGCAGGAAGTGGCATATGTGGGACTAAAACATCTCAGTCCCATCGCCCTTTACTTGTCCAAATTTCCCTCCCTAAGGGGAAACAGGGGGAACCGCCCAGCCCATGAGTGTATCTCAGGGAGGAAGCTGCCTTGTGAGGGTTCTTTGCTTGAAGCTATAGGTAACACTGATGTCAAGGGGACACAAAGAACAGAGAGTAAACGTGGAAGCAAAGGTCAGATAAGGATAATAAGCCAAGTCACCAAAACAAATAAAGGTCCAAAACAGAGATAGAAGCCAAAGTAAACACCGGGGTTGGAGAAACAAAGTGAGACGAGCAGGAGACCACAGGCCAAGGGTGGTTAGCAGCAGGGTATACTTGGATGAATTTTTGGAAAGATCCTTTCACCACAGATGGCTTCCATATAACCCTCCCCTCTCCCTCAGCATGATGTGTCACCAAGTCAACCATATTGAAAGTTCCAGGGGCACATTTTTTCTTTGACCATTTACTCATTTCATTAAATTCCTTCCCCTTTCAGTGTCGTGCACAGATATAAGTTCTCAGGGGTGGGGTCTGAAGGAACTTTATCACTCAGCTAGCAGCTTGGCTACTAGTAGGCAGGATCAGATATCGAGCAGCAACTATTCAGCTATAGATACTGGCTTCCTGTGTTTGGAAAAGGTAAGGAAATTGTTCATTCATTCTACAAATATTTGTGGAGGATGCAAAAATGGAAAAGGGCCTTGATGGAAGTTCAGATAAAATGCTGGGGGAGTTTAGAGGAGGAAGCTGGCATATGAGCAGGGACTAAAATCCACCCCAGCTCCTATGTGTGTGTATGTTTTCAATTCCTTCTTATAGGACTGACATTTGCATTGATCACACAGTGTTATAATTATCCAGTTGCTTGTCTGCCTCCTCCAATTAAACTGAAAGCTTCTAAAGGACATGGACTGAACTTTATCGTTGATAATCTGTGGCTAGTAGTAGTACACATTTAATAAATATTCATCAAATTTTAATTTATTTTAAATTAATAATCAGACACAGAGTTTGGGAGTCATGATTCTGATTAGAAAACCCAGCTCTATAATTTTCAGTTCATTGTTTAAGACTCTCTATACAAAGATAGAGCTTGTTAAAAGTTTATGTTATCTTTCTAAGCAGAGTTTACATGATGGCTTTCTTGAACTTCCTATAGAATTGAAAACAGTGTCACACACATGGGAAACATTTTTTAAAAAGCATTTGCTCAGAATAACCAAATGATTCTACTTACAGCAAAATACAAATTAATGTGACTTCAGAAAAGATTTTCATCATACTCTTGTCATTTTTTTCATCATATTCTCTAATCCCTAACAAAGAAAACAGAGCACATGTGGACTGTGTCTACACAAGGTTTCCCATTAGCTTTATTTGACAAAGATGTAAATACTACATGGACCATCTATACATGAGAACCATATGTCCTATTTGCATTTGGATTTTTCCAGTAGAAATGAACCATGAAGCCCTAAGAAATGCATGAAGCCCTACCAAATGCAAAGGTGAGAGTATCCACTTGAAGGTTTATAAATAACAATGAAGAAGGGTTAGGCAGCTAAGCGTAAGGACTAGGAGAATCTGGAGGATGTGAAAGCCATAAGGAGTTGGATTCAAAAGAACCCAATTTCACTTAACATGCTTGAGATAATCTCATGTACCAGTTGTTGAAAATGCAACTTCTGCACTCATTATGCCATTTAATCTTCACAGTAGCCATATAGGGAACTAATGATCCCCATTCTGCAGGTAAGGGAGAGGCTAAGCTAACTTGCCCATGCACCCACAGCTAGGAAACCTGCATCAGGGCTCAAGCCCAGGTCTTGTAACTCCCTGACCAATGCCCTAAAGCAGACAAGGCAGGGAGGAGCAGGCAGGTTCCCTGGTGTCAATAACAAGACTCCAGAGTCAACAAGACCAGCTCACCTGGCAAGAATTGCCAAGTAAGTGGAGCTTGTTAAAGGGCCTGCTAAAGAGAGTATCCAGGACTCATAGATATTAAGTCCTTGAGGTCTTTAGGTAAACCTTAAACCCTGAACACTAGCAGGGCAGGGTTGCCATGGTCCTGGTGAAGTCATGACAGGAGTTTACCCTCTGGAGTCCTGGTCATTTTGGTTCAGTAAAAGTGACAAGTCCAGACACAGAGGATTTGATCCTTAAGTTAAAAAGACCCAGCCTCCAAGGCAACTCAAATGACCTGGTCTATCCTGCTATGCCTATAGATTTAGAATGAGTACATTTTCGCTAGCTCAAAAAGAATTGTGCCCTCTTGAGCAGAAAGAGTTAATCCTTTGGGAATGAGATGGGAAGCTGAGCTGGTTAGGCTGTGAAACAAAACAGCATTAAGTCCACTGAAATGGAGAAAGGGCCTGTGAGTCTCTGTTGTTTAGCGCTGGGCCAGGAAATAGTTTATTGTACAACATTCAATAAGCATTTTCTTCGAAGGAAGTGTGCTGTAAATGTGTCAAATGACAGTGATGGGTCTCTGGGGAGAGAGGCGTTGTGCTTAGAATGTGTTACTTGAAAAATTGAGGAATCGAAGGCAAACGTCTCAATCACATAGACCTAGAGCTGTTCTGACTCTACTGGGATAAGTATATATCAAGAATAATACTTCCTTGGATTTGTGTGGTTCTTTATATGTCTTCCAGGTACATTCATACTCACCATTGTTCTTGATCACTCTTGTTACTTGAGAAAGGTGAAGTATTATTCTCCCTTCCCCCTTCCTTTTAGATAAAAGAACATGGGCTTTTTAGGTAAAAGAACAGAAAGGAGAATGACTTACCAACAGAACTAACATGAGGGCTTGGCAGCTGCCCATCACTGTCATCACCATTAACACCATCATCATTATCATCATCACCATCACCATCACCAACATCTCTTTACTGACCACTCCACACTCAGTGCCAAGCATTCTGCTAAGCACTTGATCAATATGATCTCATTTGATCGTCATCTCAGTTCGTGATGTAGGTACTAATATGATCTCCATTTGAGTAAGAGAAAAACCTGAGGTTTACAAAGGTGAAGTATCTTTCAAGGTTCCCTCAGCAGGAAATGACAGAGCTGGGATTGAAGCCCCACAGTCTGCCTTCAGATCCATACGCCCAGTCACTGTGTTCCACTACCCCTCTCTTCCTCCACTTTGTATGAGGTAGGGGCTATGACGCTCCTTGCTTTACTCAAGAAAACTGAAGCACAGAAAGATGAATAATTTGCCCAAGGTTACAGAATGAATAAACGGTGGAGGCCAGCAACAAGCAGCTCTGTTCTAGAGGTACAGCTAATACACCAAGAAGGAGTATAAGCAGGGTGATAAAATGCACATGTTGTACGCAGGCTGGAGGTGCCTTCTAGGAAACAGCTGAGGAAAGACAGGACAATGACATTCAGGCAACTGGGAACGAGTGAATACCTTTATAAAGGCCATCACAAACCTTTCTGTAGCCTGAGAGGATGGAGTGACAACCAATGTACAGTAGCTGAAAGAAACAATTGTCAGAGGCATGCCATGCGTGACCTGGGGGCATTTGAAGGGAAAGGATGAGTGACTCCAGCTGTAGGATGTCAGGAACATGCATTCAAAGGCACTGTGCTAGAACCCCCAGAGCAAGCACTGATACACTTGCCACTGTCCTGTCCAGGAATCCAGCCCCCATTCCCCAAAATGACACGTGTAATGCTCTCTTTTAAACTTGAGTGTCGGGCTTCCCTGGTGGCGCAGTGGTTGAGAGTCCGCCTGCCGAGGCAGGGGACACGGGTTCGTGCCCTGATCCGGGAGGATCCCATGTGCCGCGGAGTGGCTGGGCCCATGAGCCATGGCCTCTGGGCCTGCGTGTCCGGAGCCTGTGCTCCGAAAAAAGACTTGAGTGTCACAAGAAAGTAGCCCACCGTCTTTCCTAGGACATATCCCATCCCTTCCAGCTACATCACTCACGCAGCAGAGATCCAGAATTCTGCATGGAGGACCCCCAGTCCAGGTCACAAGGTGACTGTCACAGAGTACGGAAATATATTACTTGTTAGGAATATGCTTAGCTCACACTGATGGACAGCCTCAATCTTCACTGTCTTCCTCCAAGGCTATATTTCTCCTGGGGGAGCATGACATCCTTATCGTGACAAAATATCCCAAGTGGGAGGTGAAGACAGACTACAGTCCTCTAGCTGCCATCTATTTGAAACTGACCACCTGTTTATTTGAACAAGAAGTCCAGTTCTTTTTTTTTCTCAACATCTTTATTGGAGTATAATTGCTTTACAATGTTGTGTTAGTTTCTGCTGTATAACAAAGTGAATCAGCTATATGTATACATATATCCCCATAACCTCTCCCTCTTGCGCCTCCCTCCCACCCTCACCTCAGTGTTTTGAGTCCAGTTCTTTTTCCCTGAACCAATGATGCAAATGTTTTCCAAAATTTAAACACCATTGTATTATTTAATACACCAAAATAAGCTTATTTCTCTCCTAATTTATGCCTGATGATCATTTACGGATAGGTAGAAAATATATACTTTTATACATAATCTAATTCTGAGATCAGAAGGAAATCAAAAAATTAAATGGTAGAAAAATAACAATAATACCACCATATTTTAGCTGATATGTTTCTAGGCTAACTGAGCTGAACGTGGAACAGACACAGACGTCAATGGAAGAGGAGATCGGCTATCCCATCTGAGCTACTTATTAGCTGTGTGACCCTGGGCAAGTCACTTTTCTGAATCTGTTTCCTCATCTATAAAATTGAAGGCAGTAAATACTGAGTTTACAGTACTGCTCTAATTACTACTTTTACAATGAGAACCGTATGCTTGGTATCTTATCTGAACTTCTCCCATGCTATAATCATTTTGCTTTTATAATCATTAGCATTTTTATAGTATCATCTCCTATTTAGGCCGAATTAACTTAATTGCTTACTCCTTTACAGAGGGATTCACACACATTCAATCAATTGAATCTCACAGCCACCCTGGAAGATAGAACAGGTAGGTATTATCCAATTTTGAAACAAGTAAGTGAGGTTAAAGGAGATTTCAATGATTCCCCCTGAGCTCACAGGGCTAGAATGTGGTGGAAGGGAATACGAACCTGGCACTTCTGATCTATAGAGGTTGTGTTCCCAGGGCAAATGCTGCCTAAATACAAGGGCATAGACGTGCAGCAACACAGGGCTGTTACATCATCCTTGAATCCACTTCCCTTTCCACCCCTACTCCCAGGGCCTAGAACTATCCTTCATGTATGGTAGGCTCTCCGCACATACTTGCGGAATTCATTCATTCACTTATTCACTCAGTCATTCAATATCTGTACACTGTGCACTCTGCTGGGTGCTGTAATGACAAATACAGACTTGATTATGCCTACAAGGAACTTATAATACAGTAGAGGAGGGAGGGAGGGAGGAGAAGCAAGCCATTTATGGATAGATACTCTTTATTTTTCAATCTGGATAAAATACAAAGGGTTTAGGTCCAAGCCAGGTCATTCTCCATGGTAGTGTCCAGAAAGTACTTGGTCCCAGCCTGAGAGTAATATTTTAAACCATATTGTAGAGATTTCCTAAAGGTGGCTTGTTGCAGGGTTCTAGATTGCTGAGGGGGATGTGAAGGTGTGTCCCACCCACTGCCCAAGGTCACATGAGGGATTTCGGTGAAGTCATGGGAAATTTGCTATCTTCATTTTCTGTTACTTTTCTTCATCTAGATGAGAGAAGTGTTTATTTAAGAATGTTCTCCCTGCCCTTGGCTTAGAATCAAGCCATACATTTTACAATTCTCATAGAAGACTTGATAGTTTCTGTGACTTTTCTCTTCGGTATAAACTCATGGACGCTTTCTCTGAATATTAGCCCTGAGTTATGCATCAATGTTTCCCATTACATTGCAGTTACATAAAATCTAGCAACAACTCTGAAGAATTATCTTTTGGACATGGAGATCCTGTGCAATAGCAAGGGAAGGGAAGAGAAATCACAGTTTTGAGCCCTTCCTTACAGCGGAACCTCTGCTCACCTCTCTTTTCTTCACTGTTTTATGCTCAGTCCAGGCAATAGCAGCCCTCAGCAAACAAATGTTGAACAAAGGTATGGATAAATGATGATAAGGCATTTACCATGACTTTGCTTATTTTACTTAAATTCCCAGATTACCAATTAGGAATTTAATTTCTTATATTTCATGAAAGTATTTATAAAATTGAGTTCTCCTTTATGCAGAATGTGTTTTAAAAATTGCTGAATTCCAATCTTTTTAAAAATTTCCTGTTTTTCTGATAATAGGCATTGATGAGAATTTATTTCTTCCAGATATACTCACTGTAGCATACTTATAAACATTATGTGTCTAATCAGTAGATAGAAAAATAGTAAAGAGGCTTCCAAGAATTTAGTGCTTGTGTAGCTATATTATAGATAAATAATTCATGCTGTTTATACTTTCTACTGATGGTATATAAACCTAGAGCAGTGAACATGGACATGAAAAATTGCTGGGTCAGTCTTGGAGGCTTTGCAAGGTCATATCTCCATTTTCTACTATATCCTCTCAGAAAAAAAAATTCTATTGATCACTACTGGAAATTAGTTACTCTTGTTAATGTAAATTGCATGATCAAATCCTTAAACACTTTTCATGAATAAAGGATATAATGGCAACCAACACCAAAAGATTTATGGTCTAAAATTCGTTTTGTTTCTTTACTAGGTTTCTAAGAAAAATCTGCAAGAAGGAAATGTTTTAAAAGATCATTGAGTTCTAAGATCCTTCTGTCTTGACTCATTCTCTGAATCAGTGTTTCTTTTTTCTTTTTTTTTTGTAGTTCCTGTCTGCTTTTTTTTTTCCTTATAAACTTTATTTATTGTCCTACTCTTTAGAGGTTGCTCTCAGTTTTACTATTACTGCTGATACAAGATCTTTTCTTTTTCACACACACACATGGTATTTTATTTTTACAAGAGATAAATAGACTGACACCAAGCATTGTAAATGGATGACCACAACAAAAGCAACAATGATTGCAATTACCAAACACGAAACACACTCATACTATGTCATAATATTGACATTCAGTCCAGGAATCCTCCACTGTAACAGCTCCTTTTCTTTGCAGTGAAAATTGATTTGTATATTTTTTGCCTCTGAGTCCTTGTGGGATTTTTTTCTTTTATTCAAACAGAAAGTCACAAAAATTATAATCATCCTCATCAGTTCACTCAGTCCCACGTAATTAATTTTTTTATCTTGATTTTTGTTAGCACTTTTATGAGTTCATCAGTTTTCCATTAGAGTTCTGAAAACGCTTATTCATTCAGTTCAGCAGTAGAGTCAGTTACCAGAAACCTGTACTTGTCAGAGCCTTTTCCATGAATTCCTTGAAGATGAAACACTTTTATAGGAACATTTTTGCAGAAGCATCAGAGTACACCCAGAACTGTCTTAAAAGACAAAAGACTTAAAAATGACCACGGTTAAAGATTTGATGAAAGTTCATAATAATGCAATTGACAAGGAAATTTAGTTATTACTGAGATATACATTCTAAAGTAATAACTAGACTTATGACTTATAACATTATACCAGAACATATAAGATTTTTAGAAATTTCATATAATGTCTGAAACATTTATATTAACATATTTCCATACAAATAACCAAAAGAAAGCTTAGTATTAGTTTTTTTTATTGTTGTTGTTGTTTTATACAGCACGTTCTTATTAGTCATCAATTTTATATGCATCAGTGTATACATGTCAATCCCAATCGCCCAATTCAGCACACAACCATCCCCAACCCACCACGGTTTTCCCCCCTTGGTGTGCATATGTTTTTTCTCTACATCTGTGTCTCAACTTCTGCCCTGCAAACCAGTTCATCTGTACCATTTTTCTAGGTTCCACATACATGCTTAATATACGATATTTGTTTTTCTCTTTCTGACTGACTTCACTCTGTATGACAGTCTCTAGATCCATCCACGTCTCAACAAGTGACTCAATTTTGTTCCTTTTTATGGCTGAGTAATATTTCATTGTATACATGTACCACATCTTCTTTATCCATCCATCTGTCGATGGGCATTTAGGTTGCTTCCATGACCTGGCTATTGTAAATAGTGCTGCAATGAACATTGGGATGCATGAATTATGCTTTCCTTGGTCTTTTAAAGACATTGGTCTTTTTGAATTATGGTTTCCTCTGGGTATATGCCCAGTAGTGGGATTGCTGAGTCATATGGTAATTCTATTTTTAGTTTTTTAAGGAACCTCCATACTGTTCTCCATAGTGGCTGTATCAATTTACATTCCCACCAACAGTGCAAGAGGGTTCCCTTTTCTCCAAACCCTCTCCAGCATTTCTTGTTTGTAGATTTTCTGATGATGCCCATTCTAACTGGTGTGAGGTGATACCTCATTGTAATTTTGATTTACATTTCTCTAATAATTAGTGATGTTGAGCAGCTTTCCATGTGCTTCTTGGCCATCTGTATATCTTCTTAGGAGAAATGTCTATTTAGGTCTTCTGCCCATTTTTGGATTGCGTTGTTTATTTCTTTAATATTTAGCTACATGAGCTGTTTATATATTTTGGAAATTAATCCTTTGTCCGTTGATTCATTTGCAAATATTTTCTCCCATTCAGAGGGTTATCTTTTCATCTTGTTTATGGTTTCCTTTGCTGTGCAAAAGCTTTGACGTTTCATTAGGTCCCATTTGTTTATTTTTATTTCCATTACTCTAGGTGGTGGATCAGAAAAGATCTAACTGTGATTTATGTCAAAGAGTGTTTTTCCTAAGTTTTCCTCTAGGAGTTTTATATTGTCCAGTCTTACATTTAGGTCTCAAACCCATTTTGAGTTTATTTTTGTGTACGGTGTTAGGGAGTGTTCTAATTTCACTCTTTTACATGTAACTGTCCAGTTTTCCAAGCAACACTTATTGAAGAGACTGTCTTTTCTCCATTGTATATCTTTGTCATAGATTAGTTGACCATAAGTGCATGGGTTTATCTCTGGGCTTTCTATCTTGTTCCATTGATCCATGTTTCTGTTTTTGTGCCATTATCATATTGTCTTGATTACTGTAGCTTTGTAGTATAGTCTGAAGTCAGGAAGTCTGACTCCTCCACCTCCATTTTTTTCCCTCAAGACTGCTTTGGCTATTCGGGGTCTTTTGTGTCTCCATACAAATTTTAACATGATTTGTTCTAGTTCCATAAAAAATTGGTAATTTGATAGGGATTACATTGAATCTGTAGAATGCTTTGGGTAGTATAGTCATTTTCACAATATTGATTCTTCCATTCCAAGAACATGGAATATCTCTCCATGTGTTTGTATCATCTTTAATTTCTTTCATCAGTGTCTTACAGTTTTCTGCATACAGGTCTTTTGTCTCATTAGGTAGGTTTATTCCTAGATATTTTGTTCTTCTTGTTGCAATGGTAAATGGGAGTGTTTCCATAATTTCTGTTTCAGATTTTTCATCGTTAGTGTATAGGAATGCAAGAAATTTCTGGGCATTAATGTTGTATCCAGCAACTTTACGAAATTCATTGTTTAGCTCTAGTAGTTTTCTGGTGGCATCTTTAGGATTCTCTATGTATAGTATCATGTCATCTGCAAACAGTGACAGTTTTACTTCTTCTTTTCCAATTTCTATTCCATTTATTTCTTTTTCTTCTATGATTGCCATGGCTAGGACTTCCAAAACTATGTTGACTAATAGTGGTGAGAAAGGACATCCTTGTCTCTTTCCTGATCTTAGAGGAAATGCTTTCAGTTTTTCACCATTGAGAATGATGTTTGCTGTGGGTTTGTCATATATGGCCTTTATTAGGTTGAGGTAGGTTCACTCTATGCCCACTTTCTGGAGAGTTTTTATCATAAATGGGTGTTGAATTTTGTGAAAAGCTTTTTCTGCATCTATTGAAATGATCATATGGTCTTTATTCTCCAATTTGTTAATATGGTGTATCACATTGATTGATTTGCATATATTGAAGAATCCTTGCATCCTTGGGATAAATCCCACTTGATCATGGAGTATGACCCTTTTAATGTGTTGTTGGATTCTGTTTGCTAGTATTTTGTTGAGGATTTTTGCATCTATATTCATCAGTGATATTGGTCTGTAATTTTCTTTTTTTGTAGTACCTTTTTCTGGGTTTGGTATCAGGGTGATGGAGGCCTCATAGAATGAGTTTGGGAGTGTTCCTTCCTCTGCAATTTTTTGGAAGAGTTTGAGAAGGGTGGGTGTTAGCTCTTCTCTAAATGTTTGATAGAATTCACCTGTGAAGCCATCTGGTCCTGGACTTTTGTTTGTTGGAAGATTTTTAATCACGGTTTCAATTTCATTACTTGTGATTGGTCTGTTCATATGTTCTGTTTCTTCCTGGTTCAGTCTTGTAAGTTTATACCTTTCTAAGAATTGCCCGTTTCTTCCAGATTGTCCATTTTATTGGCATAGAGTTGCTTGTAGTAGTCTCTTCGGATGCTTTGTATTTTTGCAGTGTCTGTTGTAACTTCTCCTTTTTCATTTCTAATTTTATTGATTTGAGTCCTCTCCTTCTTTTTCTTGATGAGTCTGGCTAATGGTTTATCAATTTTGTTTATCTTCTCAGAGAACCAGCTTTTAGTTTTATTGATCTTTGCTATTGTTTCTTTGTTTCTATTTCATTTATTTCTGCTCTGATCTTTATGATTTCTTTCCTTCTGCTGACTTGGGGTTTTGCTGTTCTTCTGTCTCTAGTTCCTTTAGGTGTAAGGTTAGATTGTTTATTTGAGATTTTTCTTGTTTCTTGAGGTAGGCTTGTATTGCTATAAACTTCCCTCTTAGAACTGATTTTTCTGCATCCCATAGTTTTTGGATTGTCATGTTTTCATTGTCATTTGTCTCTAGGTATTTTTTTATTTCTTCCATGATCTCTTGGTTATTTAGTAACGTATTGTTTAGCCTCCATGTGTTTGTGTTTTTTACATCTTTTTCCCTGAAATTCATTTCTAATCTCATAGTGTTGTGGTCAGAGAAGATGCTTGATATGATTTCAGTTTTCTTAAATTTACTGATGCTTGATTTGTATCCCAAGATGTGATCTATCCTGGAGAATGTTCCATGCGCACTTGAGAAGAAAGTGTAGTCTGCTCTCTTTGGATGGAATATCCTATAAATATCAATTAAATCTATCTGGTCTATTGTGTCATTTAAAGCCTCTGTTTCCTTATTTATTTTCATTTTGGATGATCTATCCATTGGTGTAATTGAGATGTTAAAGTCCCTCACTATTACCGTGTTACTGTCAATTTCCTCTTTTATAGCTGTTAGCAGTTGCCTTATGTATTGTGGTGCTACTTTGTTGGGTGCATATATATTTATAATTGTTATATCTTCTTCTTGGATTGATCCCTTGATCATTACATAGTGTCCTTCCTTGTCTCTTATAACATTCTTTATTTTAAAGTCTATTTTGTCTGATATGAGAATTGCTACTCCAGCTTTCTTTTGATTTCCATTTGCATGGAATATCTTTTTCCAACCCCCCCACTTTCAGTCTGTATGTGTCCCTAGGTCTCAAGTGGGTCTCTTGTAGACAGCATATATATGGGTCTTGTTTTTGTATCCATTCAGCAAGCCTGTGTCTTTTGGTTGGAGCATTTAATCCATTCATGTTTAAGGTAATTATCTATATGTATGTTCCTATGACCGTTTTCTTAATTGTTTTGGGTTTGTTTTTGTAGGTCCTTTTCTTCTCTTGTGTTTCCCACTTAGAGAAGTTCCTTTAGCATTTGTTGTAGAGCTGGTTTGGTGGTGTTGAATTCTCTTAGCTTTTGCTTGTGTGTAAAGGTTTTGATTTCTCCATCGAATCTGAATGAGATCCTTCCTGGGTAGTGTAATCTTGGTTGTAGGCTCTTCCCTTTCATCACTTTAAATATATCATGCCAGTCCTTTCTGGCTTGCAGAGTTTCTGCTGAGAAATCAGCTGTTAACCTTATGGGAGTTCCCTTGTATGTTATTTGTCATTCTTCCCTTGTTGCTTTCAGTAATTTTTCTTTGTCTTTAATTTTTGTCAGTTTGATTACTGTGTGTCTCAGTGTGTTTCTCCTTGGGTTTATTCTGCCTGGGACTCTCTGTGCTTCCTGGACTTGGGTGGCTATTTCTTTTCCCACTTTAGGGGAGTTTTTGACTGTAATCTCTGCATATATTTTCTCACATCCTTTCTCTCTATCTTCTCCTTCTGGAACCCCTATATGCAAATGTTGTTGCATTTAATGTTGTCCCAGAGGTCTCTTAGGCTGTCTTCATTTCTTTTCATTCTTTTTTCTTTAGTCTGTTCCATAGCAGTGAAATCCACCATTCTGTCTTCCAGGTCACTTATCCATTCTTCTGCCTCAGTTATTCTACTATTGATTCCTTCTAGTGTATTTTTCATTTCAGTTATTGTATTGTTCATCTCTGTTTGTTTGTTCTTTAATTCTTCTAGGTCTTTGTTAATCATTTCTTGCATCTTCTGGATCTTTGCCTCTATTCTTTTTCCGAGGTCCTGGATCATCTTCACTATCATTATTCTGAATTCTTTTTCTGGAAGGTTGCCTATCTCCACTTCATTTAGTAGTTTTTCTGGGGTTTTATCTTGTTCCTTCATCTGTTATATAGCCCTCTGCCTTTTCATCTTGTCTATCTTTCTGTGAATGTGTTTTTTGTTCCTCAGGCTGCAGGACTGTAGTTCTTCTTGCTTCTGCTCTCTGCCCTCTGGTGGATGAGGCTATCTAAGAGTCTTGATGGGAGGGACTGGTGGTGGGTAGAGCTGGGTGTGGCTGTGGTGGGCAGAACTCAGTAAAAAGAATCAGTTTTTCTTAATATTTGGAGGGATCAGACACTCCTCTCCAAAACCCTCTCTTCAAAAGAATGCCCATCAGGTGGGTTGTTTCTATCTGCTGGCTTTTATGAACAATGCTGCTATAAATATTCTTGTACAAGTTTTTTTGTGGATATATGCTCTCATTTCTCTTGGGTATATACCTAAGGAGTAGAATTGCTGGGTTATAGGTGACTCTATCTGTACTAATCATTTGAGGAAATGCTAGACTATTTCCCAAATTGGCTGCATCATTTTACATTCCCAGCAATATATGAGGTTCTGACTTCTCCATGAGGCATCCAATCTTTGTCATGGGTACCTTGCTTAGTGATGTCATGAGGCATAGTCCTCATTCCTTTTTTGTGTTGAACTGTGACAATCTTAACATTGAGTTCCCTCCCTTTCTCAGTCTTGTAGAACCTTAATATTGTTTTAAGTAAACAAGTGGAGACAACTTTTGGTACTTTCTTTTAGTGTTTTGTACCCTCTGCTCCATCCACCTTCCTCTCCTCTCCTAAATCTTTCCCTTTTAAAAATCTTTATTCTTTAGAGGAGCCCTCATTTCCCATGGACATTCTGACCTCCAAATTGTGGTTCCTCCTTAGCAGCATTGAGCTCCTAATGATCCCTGCAAGAAATATTGCAAGTCTTTTTTGCACTGATAGCAAACCTCAAATTTTTCTGCTTTCTGTGCTCATGCTGGAGGGAATACATGGCCATGGGCTTATGTCACACTGGCTGTGTTCCTGTCAGTGAGGGTCCTAATAAAATACCCCAATGAAGAATGGAGCAACAGAACAACATAGCCAGGCTTAGTCTTTTCTCCAACAATAATTTCTACACCTCTGGGCAACTGGTTCTCTTCTGCTTCCTTTCTTGTCTTTCTCCCCAACAATTTTCTTTTTTTGTACCTACCCTCAAAGTTTTATTGATATTGTCTTTGTCTTTTGCTTACTTTCTTGTGTGTTTGCATTTTTGATACCACTTTTGTCCATTCAATAAGTTTTTATTTTTTAGACCTTGAGCACACAGGGGAGAACAAAATAGACAGTAACTTTATCCTGATGGGGTTCACCTTCTAAGTTCTCTGGCAAAATCTATGGGCAATAAATAGTATTACTGCCAGAAAGGTTGTATCTATATATGTTGTGACTGGAACAAACCTATACAAACAATACACAGGTACCTCTCATCTCTGTACTTTCTTTTAAACTACTTCTTTTCAGTCTGATATATCTAAAGACCACCCACCTGGAAAAGACTACAAGGCCAGCTTTCTCTCTTGCCCTTTGTAGCTTCAGTTCCTTTTCCTGACCATCGAGCAAAATAGTGCTAAGGATGTAATATCAATTTATAGTCATATTCTCTCTCACAATTATACCTTGGTTGGTTTATGTATTCATTCTATTTTTGTTTCAAAAAGAAATTGGGATTTCGTATACACTTTAAAAAATATGTTTAAATTATTAACATCCAATAAAACACAGCAATCAGGCATTAACAAAGAAAGGAACCCAAACCTTGGAAATTTGCAGCTACTGATCACAAAATTTTTCTCTGGATTCACATTGGTATATAATATCACCAGAAAATATCTCAGTAGCCCATGAGGTACTAAATCCTTTCCTTAGTTTTAAATTTTGTCTATGAAAAGCTTTTGTTTTAAGTGTACAGTTTCTTTGCCTTTAGTCTTACAAACAGACTCCACTCATTTCCAACATAAATTGGGTCAGCCTTTTTCCCCACTGCCTTTGGTGAAGTTGTTTCATGCCTTCACAATACAGTTAGAATCTATTGTCACTGTCTGCATTCCTGCATCCTGGGATTCCACCATCCTCCTAAATGATTTTTTTAATTTGCATACATTAATGTTCATTCTTTGTACTGAAAAGTTCTATGGGTTTTGATAAGTATATAGTGTCATATATTCACCATTATAATATCACACAAAATAGTTTTACTTCTCTAAAAACAACCCCTGGGCTCCACCTATTTAACCTGTTCTTCCCCACCACTCACCCACCCCAAATCTCTGGCAACCACTGAACTGTTTCATAACGTCCAGGAGGTCATATAGATGCAATAACAGTATGTAGCCTTTTCAGACTGGCTTCCTTTGCTTAGCAATATGCATTTAAGATTCACCCATATCTTTCTGTGATGAAAAATCTTCCACAAACAAAAGCCCAGGACCAGATGGCTTCACAGGTGAATTCTATCAAACATTTAGAGAAGAGCTAACACCTATCTTTCTCAAATTCTTCCAAAATATAGCAGAGGGAGGAACACTCCCAAACTCATTCTATGAGGCCACCATCACCCTGATACCAAAACCAGAAAAAGATGTCACAAAGAAAGAAAGCTACAGGTGAATATCACTGATGAACATAGATGCAAAAATCCTCAACAAAATATTAGCAAACAGAATCCAACAACACATTAAAAGGATCCTACACCATGATCAAGTGGGGTTTATCACAGGAAGGCAAGGATTCTTCAATATAGGCAAATCAATCAATGTGATAAACCATATTAACAAATTGAAGGAGAAAAACCATTTGATAATCTCAATAGATGCAAAAAAAGCTTTTGACAAAATTCAACACCCATTTATGATAAAATCTCTCCAGAAAGTAGGCATAGAGAGAACTTACCTCAACATAATAAAGTCCATATATGAAAAACTCACTGCCAACATCATTCTCAATGGTGAAAAACTGAAACAATTTCCTCTAAGATCAGGAACAAGACAAGGATGTCCACTCTCACCACTATTATTCAATATTCAACATAGTTTTGGAAGTTTTAGCCACAGCAATCAGAGAAGAAA
>NW_021703786.1:4510896-4633755 GCF_005190385.1 Monodon monoceros | reverse complement strand
TTTCTTCTCTGATTGCTGTGGCTAAAACTTCCAAAACTATGTTGAATGTTGAATAATAGTGGTGAGAGTGGGCAGCCTTGTTTTGTTCCTGATCTTAGAGGAAATGGTTTCCGTTTTTCACCATTGAGAAGGATGTGGGCTGCGTGTTTGTCATATATGGACTTTATTATGTTGCGGTAAGTTTCTTCTATGCCTACTTTCTGGAGGGCTTTTTTCATAAATGGGTGTTGAATTTTGTCAAAAGCTGTTACTGCATCTATTGAGATGATCATATGGTTTTTCTCCTTCAATTGGTTAATATGGTGTATCACAATGATTGATCTGTGTTTATTGAAGAATCCTTGCATTCCTAGGATAAACCCCATTTGATCATGGTATATGATCCTTTTAATGTGCTGTTGGATTCTGTTTGCTAGTATTTTGTTGAGCATTTTTGCATCTATATTCACCAGTGATATTGACCTGTAGTTTTCCTTCTTTGTGACATCTTAGCCGGTTTTGGTATCAGGGTGATGGTGGCCTCATAGAATGAGTTTGGGACTATTCCTCTCTCTTCTGTATTTTGGAAGAATTTGAGAAGGACAGGTGTTAGCCCTTCTCTAAATGTTTGATAGAATTCGCCTGTGAAGTCATCCAGTCCTGGGCTTTGTTTGTTGGAAGATTTTTAATCACAGTTTCAACTTCAGTGCTTGTGACTGGTCTGTGTATATTTTCTATTTCTTCCTGGTTCAGTCTCAGAAGGTTGTGCTTTTCTAAGAATTTGTCCATTTTTTCTTGGTTGTCCATTTTATAGGCATAGAGTTGCTTGTAGTAATCTCCTATGATCCTTTGTATTTCTGCAGTGTCCATTGTTACTTTTTCTTTTTTATTTCTAATTCTATTGAGTTGAGTCTTCTCCCTTTTTTTCTTGATGAGTCTGGCTAATGGTTTATCAATTTTGGTTATCTTCTCAAAGAACAAGCTTTTAGTTTTATTGATCTTTGCTATCATTTCTTTTTAATTTTTTTCTGATCTGACCTTTATGATTTCTTTCCTTCTGCTAACTCTGGGGCTTTTTTCTTCTTCTTTCTCTAATTGCTTTATGTGTAAGGTTAGGTTGTTTGTTTGAGATGTTTCTTATTTCTTAAGGTAGGATTGTATTGCTCTAAACTTCCCTCTTAGAACTGTTTTTGCTTCATCCCATAGGTTTTGGGTCGTCGTGTTTTCATTGTCATTTGTTTCTAGGTATTTTTTGATTTCCTCTTTGATTTCTTCAGTGATCTGTTGGTTATTTAGTAATGTATTGTTTAGTCTCCAGGTGTTTGTATTTTTTACAGATTATTTCCTCTAAATGATATCTAGTCTCATAATATTGTGGTCGAAAAAGATGCTTGATACGATTTCCATTTTCTTAGATTTACTTAGGCTTGATTTGTGACCCAAGATATGATCTACCCAGGAGAATGTTCCATGAGCAGTTGAGAAGAAAGTGTATTCTGTTGTTTTTGGATGGAATGTCCTATAAAGGTCAATTAAGTTCACTTTGTTTAATGCATCATTTAAAGTTTGTGTTTCCCTTATTATTTTCAATTTGGATGATCTCTCCATTGGTGAAAGGTAAAGTCCCTATTATGATTGTGTTACTGTCAATTTTCCCCTTTTATGTCTGTTAGCATTTGCCTTATGCATTGAGGTGCTCCTATGTTGGGCGCATAAATATTTACAATTGTTATATCTTCTTCTTGAATTGATCCCTTGATCTTTATGTAGTGTCCTTCTTTATCTCTTGTAATAGTCTTTATTTTAAAGTCTATTTTGTCTGATGTGAGACTTGCTACTCCAGCTTTCTTTTGATTTCCATTTGCATGGAATATCTTTTTCCATCCCCTCACTTTCAGTCTGTATGTGTCCCTAGGTCTGAAGTGGGTCTCTTGTAGACAGCATATATATGGGTCTTGTTTTGGTATCCCTTCTGCCATTCTATGTCTTTTGGTTGGAGCATTTAATCCATTTACATTTAAGGTAATTATCTATATGTATGTTCCTATTACCATTTTCTTAAATGTCTTCCATATGTTACTGTAGGTCTTTTCCTTCTCCTGTGTTTCCTGCCTAGAGAAGTTCCTTAGCATTTGTTGTAAAGGTGGTTTAGTCGTGCTGAATTCTCTTAGCTTTTGCTTGTCTGTAAACGTTTTAATTTCTCCGTTTAATCTGAATGAGATCCTTGCTAGGTAGAGTAATCTTGGTTGTAGGTTTTTCCGTTTCATCACTTTAAATATCTCCTGCCACTCCTTTCTGGCTTGCAGAGTTTCTGCTGAACGATCAGCTGTTAACCTTATGGGGGTTCCCTTGTATGTTATTTTTTTGTTTTTCCCTTGCTGCTTTTAATATTTTTTTTGTATTTAATTTTTGATAGTTTGATTAATATGTGTCTTGCTGTGTTTCTCCTTGGATTTATTCTGTGTGGGACTCCTTGCACTTCCTGGACCTCATTGATGATTTCCTTTCCCATATTAAGAAATTTTCAACTATCGTCTCGTCAAATATTTTCTCAGTCCCTTTCCTTTTCTCTTCTTCTTCTGGGACCCCTATAATTCGAATGTTGGTGCACTTAATGTTTTTCTAGAGGCCTCTATGACTGGCCTCAATTCTTTTCATTCTTTTTTCTTTATTCTGCTCTGCAGTAGTTATTTCCACTATTTTATCTTCCAGGTCATTTATGCCTTCTTCTGCCTCAGTTATCCTGCTATTGATTCCTTCTAGAGAATTTTTAATTTCATTTACTGTGTTGTTCATCATTGTTTGTTTGCTCTTTAGTTCTTCTAGGTCCTTTTTAAATGTTTCTTGTATTTTCTCCATTCTATTTCCAAGACTTGAATCATATTTCCTAATCTTACTCTGAATTCTTTTTCAGGTAGACTGCCTATTCCCTCTTCATTTGTTGGTCTGGTGGGTTTTACGTTGTTTCTTCAACTGCTCTGTGTTTCTCTGTCTTCTCATTTTGCTTAACTTACTGTGTTTGGGCTCTTCTTTTCACAGCCAGCAGGTTCGTATTTCCCATTGTTTTTGGTGTCTGCCCCCAGTGTGTAAGGTTGGTTCAGTGGGTTGTGTAGTCTTCCTGGTGGAGGAGACTGGTGCCTGTGTTCTGGTGGATGATGCTGGATCTTGTCTTTCTGGTGGGCAGGTCCACATCTGGTGGTGTATTTTGTGGTGTCTGTGACCTTATTATGATTTTAGGCAGCCTCTCTGCTAATGGATGGGGTTTTGTTCCTGTCTTGCTAGTTGTTTAGTATATGGTGTCCAGCACTGTAGCTTGCTGGTTGTTGACTGGAGCTGGGTCTTATCATTGAGATGGAGATCTCTGGGGGAGCTTTCATTATTTGATATTATGTGGGGCTCCGAGATCTCTGGTGGACCAATGTCCTGAACTCAGCTCTCCCACTTGAGAGGCACAGCCCTGATGCCTGGCTGGAGCACCCAGAGTCTGTCCGCCACATGACTCAGAAGAAAAGGGAGAAAAAATGAAATAAATAAATAAAGTTATTAAAATAAAAAAAATTACATTATAAAAAATACAAAAAATTAAAAAGTAATATAAAAAGAAAGAAGAGAGCAAACAAACCAGAAAACAAATCCACCAATTATAGCAAGTGCTAAAAACTATACCAAAAACAAACAGCGTCAACAACAAAAAAAATGGACAGAACCCTAAGACAAATGGTTAAAGCAAAGCTATACAGACAAATCACACAAAGAAGCATACACATACACACTCACAAAAAGAGAAAAAGAAAAATATATATACATATATCTTTTGGGAAGTCTGAGGTCTTCTGTCAGCGTTCAGTAGGTGTTCTGTTAGAATTGTTCCACATGTAGATGTATTTCTGATGTATTTGTGGGGAGGAAGGTGATCTCCACATCTTACTCCTCCACCATCTTGAAGGTTTCCTTCAGGATGGTTTTTGTCTCAGGAGCGGATATATGATCTTGGATGACTTATTTCAGTTCTTTCTTCCTCACTTTCCTAATATGACTGTGGAGGCTTCTTGAATCCAAAATCTGATGTAGTAGGTCAGCAGGCCAGCGTCTCTGGGAAGAGTTCCAGCCCAAATGAAGGCTGCTGGCAGAATCCCCAGGGGAGTGGATGTCTGTGAATGAAGTAGTCTCCTTCAACCCTCACTCAACATCATCTGTAGCAATATCTCCACACTGCCTCTTACATCATGTTGTTGTGACACTCTCTGTGCCTCAGTTCTGTCTGGAAAGGGGAGCCATCACCATCCAGGATCTAGCCCAGAGTGATGAGAGGGAGCATTCTTGTCTTGTTCCTGATCATAGAGGAAATGCTTTCAGGTTTTCACCAATGAGTATCATGTTACCTTTGTCACATATGACCTTTATTATGTTAGGGTATGTTCCTTCTATGCCCACTTTTTTGAGAGTTTTTATCATGAATGAATGCTGCATTTTGTTAAAAGCTTTTTCTGTATCTATTGAAATGACCTTTATGATTTTTATTCTTTAATTTGTTAATGTGGTGTATCACATTAATAGATTTGCAGACATTAAACCATCCTGACATCCCTGGGATAAATCCTACTTGATCACGATGTATGATCCTCTTAATGGAGTGTTGAATTCAGTTTGCTAGAATTTGCTAATGTTTGCTAATATTTTGTTAAGGATTTTTTCATATCTGTTTATCAATGACAATGACCTGTAATTTTCTTTTTCTGTGTTATCTTTGGTTTTGGAATCAGGGTGATGGTGGTTTCACATAATGAGTTCAAAAGCGTTTCTTACTCTTCAATTTTTTGGAATCGTTTGAAAAGGATAACTGTTAACTCTTCTTTAAGTGTTTGGTATAATTCACCTGGGAAAACATCTGGTCCTTGGCTTTTGCTTGTTAGGAGTTTTGGGGTTTTTTTACTGATTCAATTTTATTACTGATAGTCTGTTCATATTTTGTATTTCTTCCTAATTCCGTCTTGGAAGATTGTACATTTCTAGAAATTTATCCATGTCTTCTAGTTTGTCCATTCTATTGGTGTATAATTATTCATAGTATTCTCTTATGATCCTTGGTATGTCTGTGGTGCCAATTGTAACTTCTCCTCTTTCATCTTTTATTTTATTTAGTTGGGCCCTCTCTCTTTTCCTTTTGATGAGTCTGGATAAAGGTTTATCAACTTTGTTTAACTTTTCAAAAAACCAGCTCTTATCTTCATTGATATTTTCTATTTTTTTGTCTGTTTCATTTATTTCTACTCTGAACTTTTTTTTTCTTTCTGTTAACTTTGGATTTTGTTTGTTCTTCTTTTTCTAGTTTATTTAGGTGTAAGGTAAAATTGTTCATTTGAGATTTTTGCTTCCTGAGCTAGTCTTTTATCACTATAAACTTCCCTTTTAGAAGTGATTTTGCTGTAGCCCATAGATTTTGGATCATTGTGTTTCTGTTTTCATTTGTCTCTAGGTATTTATTTCCTCTTTGATTTCTTCAGTGACTCATTGGTTGTTTAGTAGCATACTGTTTAGTCTACCTGTGTTTGTGTTTTTTGCAGTCTTTTTCTTTGCAGTTGATTTCTATACTGTTGTGGTCAGAAAAGATGCTTGACATGATTTCAATCTTTTAAAATGTATTAAGACTTGTTTTGTGCCCTACCATGTGATCTATCCTGGAGAATGTTCCATGTGCACCTGAAAAAATGTGTACTGCACTGCTTCTGAATGAAAAGTTCTATATATATCTGTTAAGTCCATCTGGTCTAAAGTGGTATTTAACACCAGTGTTTCCTCATTGATTTTCTGTCTAGATGATCTGTCCATTGATATAAGTGGGGTGTTAAAATCCCCTACTATTATTTTGTTACTGTCACTTTCTTTCTTAATGTTTGTTAATACTTGCTTTATGTATTTAGGTGCTCCTACATTGGGTGCAAATATATTTACAATTATTATATCTTCTTCTTGGATCAATCCCTTTATTACTATGTAATGTCTTTCTTTGTCTCTTTTTACAGTGTTGGTTTTAAAGTCTATTTGTCTGATATAAGTATTGCTTCCCCAGCTTTCTTTTTATTTCTATTTACATGGAATATCTTTTCCATTCCCTCACTTTCAGTCTTTGTGTGCCTTTAAAGCTGAAGTGAGTCTCTTGTAGGCAGCATAAATATGAGTCTTATTTTTTTAATCCATTCAGCCACTCTATGTATTTTAATAGGAGCATTTAGTCCATTTACATTTAAAGTAATTATTGATGGGTATGTACTTATTGCCATTGTGTTAATTGTTTTCTGATTGTTTTTGTAGTTCTTCTATGTTACTTTCTTCTTTTCTTCTCTTCCCTGTGATTTGATGACTATCTTTAATATTATATTTGGATTCCTTTCCTCAGTCACCTCACTTTGCCTGATTCTCTGTTTTTATTTCTATGTATTAGGTACGTTGGTTACATTTCTTGGTCTTGGATAAGTGGCCTTATGTAGGACATGTCCTATGGGGACTAGCAGCACACTCCCCTCTGTTCACTGGAGCTATATGCTCTCAGAATACCCCATTTGTGGCTGCATGGGCCCTTCTGTTGGGACAGGGCCAACTACTGTGGGCATGCAGTTAGGCAGGGCTGCCCCTGCCTGGCTGGCTGTCAGGCAGTGCCTTGTGCAGTGGCTACTGGACCACTGGAGGGTGGGGCTTGGTCCCCACGTGTCTGGCTGCTCAACCCAGGGCGACTCAGGATGGGTTGGCAGGTAAGCAGGTGGGCAGGTAAGCCCCAGGCACTAATAGGCTAGAGGAAGGACTCAAAAATGGTGCTTGTCAGCACTCATGTCCTAATGTTAGTACAAGTTCTCCCAAACTTCTGGGGGCTTTTATTTGTGTGTTTGTCCTGCAGAAGTGTGAGTTGAAAGCAATTTCATTGCCAATAGGTACTTTAGAAGATTAATTTGGAGGCATTTTTCAGAACAAATTAGAAGTAGTGTAAGAGGTAAGAGAATAGTAAGAAAGCCATTAATGTCACAGAGATCTAAAGTTATAAGAGTCTGTATTGATGAGCTCAAACACCTTTACTCAAATATGCTTGATTGTGTTTAGTATTTCAGGGCATTCTTTGAATGTCTTCTCTCATGGTTTCCTCTATTCCATGCCTTACTCATACAGCCATCCAAAGAGCAATAAAAAAGAATGTTTAACTCAATTTTTGTCTTAATCCATTCAGGCTTCTATAACAAATTACCATAGATACGGTGGCTTAAAACAACAAATATTTATTTCTCACAGTTCTAAAGGCTGAACATCCAAGATAAAGCACTGGCAGATTTGGTATCTGGTGAGAACCCACTCCTTGGTTAATAGAATGCCATCATCTCCATATGCCTTCACATGGCAGAAAGGGAGAGAAAGCTCTCTTGGGTCTCTGTTATAAGGGCACAATTCTATTCATGAGAATTCCACCTTCATACCTAATCACCCCCAAAGACACCCCACACCTCCTAATTCCTTCATATTGGAGGTTAGGATTTCAACATGAATTGTGGCGGGTGGGGGGACAAACATTCAGTCTATAGCATTTTCTTTTTATCAGTTGTCCTGGCCCTTTTTATTTGTTCTTGCAAGCACTTTGTTTTTGCATTACTTTTGTGGTTCCTGCATCTACTACTATCTAATTAGACACAGATTTTAGAGCCAAGACAGTCTCCAGGGTTGGAAATAAAATCAAAGTAGAGCAAAATATGCAGTCAAATTATCAATGTGAGGAAGCCAAGCCAAACAAGAGATTCCAGGTACCAGGAAACATAAGAATCTGAGAAACCAGAACATGTTTTCATTGTTGCATTATCCGTTGAACTGATGTGACTAAGAACCTACACAGTTCTGTAGACTGAAACAGGATCTGTGACTGATGATTTATAAATAGGCATGGCCTTGTGGTGCTCACACTCTATGGGGAAGGAAGGCACCAATCAAATACTTATAAGATTTGGCTTAGGTCTGTACTTCACTGTTATCTCATAGATATTGTCTCTTTTAATATTTCCTTTACTTATGAGTACAACCCCCTACTCTCTGGACCTTACATTCTAAAGAGTGGGCAGCAAACAGAGAGCCAATTTGAGACACATGGTCATTGAGACACATAATCACTGATGTGCTTTTTGGCAACTAGGCAAGAAAAGAAAGCAACCATTAAATGAAAACAGTGTTCATTTTGCTCAGTAATAAACAGAGCCTCTCTGTCTTCTTCCTTCAATGCTCACATCTGCAGCTGTCAGCAAACATTGCCCTCCTTCCTGAATGAAGGAGGAGGGGAGAGTCTCAGGGCTTTGCTTATTCTCAGGATTCTGCTCCTCCTGCTCTTATTCTTTCTCCACCAGGTTTGAGAGATCTGCATGGTCCCTTCACTATCCTTCTCCCTCCTTTAAGTTACATCTGCTGCTGCTCAATCTCCCCTTCAGATTACCAGGGGAGCTGTTCACCACACACCAGTACTAATAAACCCACTTTTTCTGCATACTACCCTGGATGTGGAAGAAGGAGAGGTACTGACACAAAGAGGGAATGTGACTTGCCCAAGACTTTTCAGCAAATGGGTAACAGACTTCAGATCAGAGCTCTGGTCTCCTCACTGGTGACTCTGCTCTTTCCACTAAGTTATGTTTTTGTTTGAGTGTTTTGTTTTAAAATAGGGTATTTTAGCCAAGAAAAGTGTGCTGGATAGCTTCCATTTTCCTGTCTGAGAAGATTGTCTAACCTCTGGGAGGCTACAGGCAGCCTTTACATTGGCCCTTGTCCTTTGGCTTCCTGGTAGATTCAGCTAATGGGGAACCCTGGCTGGAGGCTAAGGGTGAGAAAATAATGAGATCAGAGTAGTCACACCCCCACTCTCTCATCGCTGGGCTTTAGTCGTTGCATTCCTCCACCCAAGCCTCAGCTCCTGCTTCGTGTCTCTCTCCTACAACTCTAAGCTCAGATAACCACTCTCCCTCATACCCCATCAGATCCAGAGCTGGTAATGGCTCCCAGGTATTATTTAGCTCTTGCACATTTCCCCTTCCCCTGTGTTGACTTCCCTTAACTCCCCCCACCCTTTTGTAAATAGTCATTTTATTATTATTTTTCTCAATTTCCTCACTTGAGGGTGTCCTGTTTTCTTTCAGAACCAGGATTGATACAGAAGGCTTGTGAAGGAATGTCTTTATTCCTTTCAGCCATAAGGCACTTTTACCCTGAACTTTTTTTACTGTCCTCAAGTTTGCTAATGGGCATATTTCACATCTTACAAAATATGTTTGCTGTGAAATATGTTTCCTCCTGAGGAAGGAGCAGAAACCACAGAATCCCATTCTCCCCAACCTCAAGATATCCCATTGAGTCTTCAGAGGAAAGTTCCACCACTTTCAAGGGGGAAACACCATTCCCACATGTACAGTGTGGACATTCATGGAGAGGATCTTCACTTCAGGGTAACAGAAAATTACGGGCTAGTAAGGAAAGACTCTCCTGGACCAGTCTTTGGGAGACCAAATGTTGGTCCTTTGCTTACATAGCCTTTTACAGTCCCCTGATGAAAAACGTACTTGACACTGAACTGCAAGTGCTTGTTTTCTGTGAACAGCAGGAGTACACTGAACTGCAGGTTCTCCTTCATGGAGGCCCCAAGGTATGTGACTTCCATCCTACTAGCACAGTAAACTCTCTTGAAAGGTCCTAAAAGAATGTCTTCAATGACCAGCAGTCTCAGGAAATCTGTGGGCAACTCCTAGGCATTGCAGTTTCAACATCTTCATCTCACCATCATCCAGTGTCATATGTTTCTCCATCCCATGCTGTATCAAAGCCACTTAAAAGCCCTGTCAGTGAATGCATCTCCAAGCAACATAGGACCCATCAAAGCACAAGGCCTGAACAATGTCAATGTGCCATGATCATGACCCACTGTTTGAAAACAACTCTGCTACAAGACAATTACCTGGTTTAGCCAATCTGGCCCAGATAATTCCAGTGTTATTGTTATTCTCTGAAAAACTGTTTTAACTTCCCAAAGCTTTTCCAAGTCCTCTATTTCCTTAGATCCACCTTGCAAGCCTATACTGTTGGCAGGACAACTGCTGTTATCCTGTTTTCACAGAGAGATGAGGAAACTGAGATCATGATTTAAGTTCTCAGAGCTAGCTGTTGGCAGGACTGGGATTCAAAAGTAGGTCTTCTTATGTTCCCTGCATTCCTGTGCCCTCCTTTCCACGACATTAACTTTCAATTCAGGATGTTTGTATGCACAGCTTTCAATGTTCTTATTGACAGTGCTCCTAACAATATTTTAACAGTGTTCCTTTTCTTGATGCAGCTATAGGAAATTAAAAACCAATTGTGTATTCAAAAGGTTTATATTCTTTTAAGTTAAATATTTATAAAATATTATAAAAAATTGTGGTTAGAATTTCAAAATACCTCACAAAACCCTAATATTGTAGAGAAAGTGGTATCAGCAGCATCACTGGACCCAAATTCTGCTACACTCTACTTCCCTCGCCTCGAACATGAACCTCTGCCCAGCCCTGATAATCTTGGAGCCTCCCAGAGGGGCTAACTAAGAATGAGGTGCATCCATTGCATCCATGCCATGATCCAGGAGAGGGGCCTACCAGCAGCCTTTCCAAGGACTGGTTTCCCCTGAGTCGAGTATTCTCAGTGGATAAGTAGCTTCCCTAAGTCAGACCCAAGATTCTCCCTTTGAAATCCTTCTGCCCACAAAGTTGTACATATCACGTGTCCTGGCACTAAATGACCACAGGAGAAAGAAGCCCCATTGCCATTGACTACCCTCCCCTTCCGTATGGGAGCAAAGGGGGTTACATGTTGCTCACCAAGTGTAAAGATCTGTGCACAGGCTGTGAGAGGAAAGAAGTTGTTCCCATTTAGCACCTTTACGTTTTCATTTCACCATGTTCACCAGCAGAGGTGAAATTCAAATAAGCTCCACCATCCCCAACCTCCACAATTCACTTTTAATCCCAGCTAATCCTCTCTGCACATCAGCACCAAAATGGGAGAACAGTTCTTCAAGATCCTCTGACCACCAAGGATGTACCCAGCACTGTCCTAGGCCCTGAAAGAGAGATATATGAGGTTCAATCTCCATCCTTGAATGTCTTTTCAAGATGGACCTGGAACAGTTAGCAAAATAGAATAAAGAGAAAAGAACTGGTATTTTTAAACAACATTCCTTCCGAGGTTGCTATCTGGAAAAACACACTTTTTTTTTTTTCTTTCTTCTCAGAACCTTAATTGATTTGCTTAAGCGAAGGTGGACACGGATCTGAGCTGGGGAAAAGGAGGTGGCAGGACCAAACATAAGGTGAAAATTAATTATATTTCCTGGGGTTAACTTCAGAGGGCAGGGGTGAAAAGGAGACAAGAGAAGCGAGGCAGAGTGAGGAGCTGGTGAGCTGGTGCTGTGCCCAGAGCACAGTGTCGAAGCAGCTATGAAGCATCTCCAGAGCAAACTGGCTGAGGCTTTTAGAAGGGAGATGTCTAATGTTGACTTTGAATTGTTTTCATTACTGCAATGTAAATTCCCTCCATTCTTCCTTCCAGCAAAATCCACTCTGCGCAAATTGCCTCATGTGAGTGGGGTTTTGTAAATACAGAGGAACGGCCTGCATTTCCTCTCTGGGCTGAAGTGGTGCAGAACCCAGCACACTGGAGGGCACACATAGAATGTGACAACCCACAAGCCAAGGAGGCAGTCATCTAGCCCAATGTGACCACTATTTCTGAAAACACTGGGGGCAGGGATGTGTGGTCTGGACTTCTACCAAGCATGGAATTGGAAGTTCAAGAAGATTGTTCGAGTTCTTAAGGGTGAAGTGACCTTTGTCATCTGTGCTGCTTTGGAAAAAAAAATTTAGTGAAATGTTAAAAATGTTTTAGTAGGGGTTAGGAAACAATGTCACAGGATCGGACAAAGAAACTAAAGCAACAAGAGAGTGGGGAGCAGGGTTGAGAGGGCTTCACAGACTAGGAAAATTTCTGCAGGGCTTGAAAGAAGAATAGCATTTCACCAGATTGGGAAGGGAGGGCAGGAGAGCAGGAGGGAGGAAGAAGGAAGGGTATTCTAGGTAGAGTTAATAGCTGAGGCCAGGGTTTCTCCACTTTGGCCCTATTGACATTTTCGGCTAGATATTCCATTAATGTAAGGAGCAGTTTGGTGTGTTGTTGGAAGCATAGCTGCATTCTTGGCCTCCACTCACCAAATATCAGTAGCACACCCACTCCCACAAACAAAAATATCTCTAGATATTGCCAAATGTCCCCGAGGATAAGGCACATTTGGGGATGAAGTTCCATGAGGCTGAAGCCCAGGGTCCATAGACATCAGTAGATAAAGTAAGACAAAGATAAGTTTGGCCAATCATTTGTGCCCAAGTGGTGGAAGGGGGCTCAATGCTTGCCATGAACTTGACATTGTTCTCTATGCCCTGACAATTCAGATGGGAATTTTAAGCATAAATGTCACAGTTTAATATAAGTTTCAAAAAGATAACCAGAAGTGATATTGATAATGACTTGAAGGGGTGGAGCCTGGGGTCAGAGAATTCAGTTTGATGGTTGATATGTCTGATAAGAAAAGAAATACATCCAACCCTGCTTCCTTGTCACTGTGTCTGCAGGCTAGTCCATGACTCTTACCCTAAGGACTTCCACTTAGGCCCAGCCAAACATGCCTGCCCCTTCACTCAGCACTACTAGTGTGTTTCTCTGAAGGCTGAGAACACCTGCAGCTTTGACCCCCTTATTTTAGCAGCAATTCATGAAGCAGCCAGAAGCTTACATGCAGAAGCCCTTTCAACTGTTTGTTGTGTTGTTGCTAACAAGCCTGAGGTCTAAAAGGGATTCCCAGGGCCTGTTGACTAGTTATCTGCTGCCCAGGGAGTCAGGGACACACTGTGCAGTAGGGGCTGCCCGGCTAAAGAGCTTCTGTGGGAAGTGGTGGTTATTTAAAGCCTCCGGCAGTAGTGTCAGTGTCGTGTGGCATTTTTTTTTTAAGATGCTTTAGAGGGCCAAGAGTAATGCCTGGCTGATTCTTCCACTTAGCCTTGCTAATTTGGGATTTGTGCTACAATTATAAACAGCTAATACAGCATCTCCAGATTCAGTTCCTCACTCCTCGCTCCTCACTCAGCGTCAATAGGGGTTTCTCTCAATTCTTAAAGTCTGCTCTTAGGTCCTAGAAGTTACTCCCAGGTCCTTGCCATTTGGCCCTCTCGGTCTTCAAAGGTGACTTAGGGAATCTGACTTCAGTCTGTTCAGGATTTTGGTAGTTGAGTTTTCTCCTTTGGAAATGAGACCCCATGGGAAGTAAGTTCAGGAGGATTTCTAACACATTTGGGACAAAAGAAATGTCCTTGATTGTGAAGAATGCATGTAATTCAACAAATATGTATTGAAAGTCTACCATGGTCCAAGCGGTGAAGAAAGCTTACTATAACACCCATCCCAGCTGAGTTTACAAAGACAATCACCTCCAAATATGGCAGGCAAAGGAATCCATTCCTTTATTTACTCATTCAATTATTTAGCCAGCTATATGTGGGGCACATTCTCTGTACAGGCACAATAGTCTTAGGTATGCAATGAAGGAAGGGCACAATCCCTGACCTAGAGAAGCTTATAGGCTGGACTGATAAACCAAAGGCACAAAAGAGCTACCATACTATGAGATACTGATTATAATACATCTGTCTCATATGCATGGTAAACAAGAGCAAAGAGCAGAAGTTCCTAAACTCTCCCTGGGAGTCAAGGACAGCTTTCCAGAATATAATTTGCTCACTTAAAGCGAAAAGCTGAGACGAGGTCTTTTTTGTTTGTTTGTTTGTTTTTAACAATGATTTTTTTAAATTAATTTTTTGGCTGCATTGGGGCTTCTTTGCTGAGCGCAGGCTTTCTCTAGTTGCAGTGAGCGGCCGCTACTCTTCACTGCAGTGCACGGGCTTCTCATTGCAGTGGCCTCTCTTGTTGCAGAGCACAGGCTCTAGGCACGCGGGCTTCAGTAATTGTGGCACGTAGGCTCAGTAGCTGTGGCTCGCGGGCTCTAGAGCACTGGCTCAGTAGTTGTGGCACACGGGCTTAGTTGTTCCGCGGCATGTGGGATCTTCCCCAACCAGAGCTCAAACTTGTGTCCCCTGCACTGGCAGGCGGATTCTTAACCACTGCACCACCAGGGAAGTCCCCAGGTCTGTTTCTAATGTGCCATTATATACCTTGAGCTTAGTACAGTGCCTCTTGCACAGTGGGCACTCAGAAACTTGTTGAATGAATGAATGAATGAATGAGGCAGTGATTATGCTGACATTTGGAGGCTCCATATGGTCCTGACACCAAGAAATACAAGATGCCCAATCTTGTAGTGGCAATGAGTACCAGCAAGGGTAACTTCACAAATGCCAAGACCCCTAAGTTTTCTCATAAGCTCAGAATACAGTGAGTTGCCAAGATATTCATGTGAGTTGTTGCCTTTGAAATACTTCCTTAGAGCAATGTGCCTCTCATTTTAATGTTAGTATAAAGCAAAAGAACATTTTCCTTGATTGTCTTATCCTTCAGAAATAGAGCATGGAAAACAAGTATGTAACTCCTCAAAACTCTGGAAAATACTAGGTGGGACTCAAAGGTCTGGGCATGTTCCCTTTGGCTTGGCTCCTTCAGAACCCTCAAAGTCCTTTGCAGCAAAACTCTGTTCAAAGTACAAGATACTTCACGTCCTAATCCTTGTCATGGAAAAAGCTCTAATGTAGTGAAACTACATGGGACTGGGGGTTATGAGGACACAGGATTTTTTTCTTTTAACCCCAGGCAAATCTCTTTCCCTCTTGGAGCTTCAGCTCCCTTCTCTGCCCTGCCTCAGCATCATAGTCGCAATGAGGATCAAATGAGATGGAGGATGTAAATGCTTTGTAGGAGGCCAAAGGCTGTACAAATGCTCTACCCAACAGCTATTGACTGAGCACTCCCCTGGACTATTTGAGGAACCACAGTGACAAGAGCTGGACCCTGCTCTCAATGAACTTGCTAGCTATTTGGAAAGTCGTACATGAACACAGAAACTTATAATACCTGGCAGAATGGGATAAATTCTACAATTCTGAAAGACCCTTTAAAACCTTGAATGAGATTGATGAGAAAAGACCCAAATGAGTTAGATTGAAAACACTTTCTATTAGTTTCTTATTGCTACATAACAAATTACCACAAATATGGTGGCTTAAAGAAACAGCCATTATTTACTTCACGATTCTGGTCGGTCTGAAATCTGGACACAGTGTAGTTGGGTGCTCCACTCAGGGTCTTTCAGGCTGAGATGGAAGTGTCACCTGGCTGTCTTCTCATCTGGAGCTCATGGTCCTCTAGCTCATGCGGTTGTCGGCCAAATTCAGCTCCTTGCTGCTGCTTTGGTGTTAATGGGGTTTTCTCTCAATTCTTAAAGTCTTAGGTCCCAGAAGTTACTCCCAGGTCCTAGCCATTTGGCTCTCTTCATCTTCAAAGGCAGCAACAACAGCAACAATAGCCCTCCCCCATGTTGGATTTCCTTCTTCAGGAAGAGCCCAATATTTTTTCCCTTCTGAAAATACATCATTCAGAACACTGCTGGGTGCATACATTTTCAATAGAAAAATCGGAGCTATGTGTCCTGGATTTTCAGAGATAGTCCCAATTTCAAGTAGATGGTCCCAATGTCAGCTCATGTCTTTGATGTTGGTTCTGAACATTTTTTTACCACATTTAGAATTCAGAGAGCACGGTCTCATTTCTCTTTGAAGATATATAGCATTTCTCTCCTAGGGAAAGTATTTATAGCCACCGCACATAAAGGTGTCATTAATATTGTCTAATCAGTATATGTAGAATTCCTTGGCTACCCCTTCTGAGAAATGAGAGACGCTTTAGAAAGTTGCAAGAACTCCTTATGGTACTGTTCCCTATGGTACACACACACACACACACACACACACACACACACACACAACGGGATTTGATTGTGATCATTATTTCCTTACTTTATTGACATATTTTTCTGCTTGTGATTATCTGAGATCTTAAGGAATTGAAATACCTCATAAAGAAATACAGAGCAATTGTTTAGATGAGCTGGTAGTATGTTATTTGATCTTAATATTAGCCAGAGAAATTCATCTAACCTAGCACTTCCCAACCTTTCCCTAATCCTTTCACACCGTGGCAAACACAGAAAATAAGATGTGGATGGCACAGCATGGTGATTAGATGAAGCTGCTCTCAGAGACCATTGCCTTGGGGCTCTGACTACTCTCACACCATTTCAGACTGTGAGAACTGAAGGAGACAGGACGTCCACATACCTATAATCCATTTGACACACAGACATGCCAGTCAGGAAGCTCTTCTTGACTCATTAATTGAGTATTGTCAGGTGTTCAATTTAATAACCATCCACTGAGTGTTTATTATGTGTCAAACATTGAGCTTAGGGGCTAGGAACACAGAGATGAAGAAAAGACTGCCATCACCCTCAAAGAACTCATCATCTAGGATATTAGGACAGAAAATCCTTTTCATCATTTGTGCAAATCCAGTTGGTTGGTAATGGCCACTGAAGCACTAGCTGAGAATGCTTCTGAAGCCTCCAAGGGCAGAAGGAAAAAAAATATGACCACCAGTGGGTAAGGGGGAGGAATAAATTGGGAGATTGGGATTGACATATACGCACTACTATATATAAAATAAATAACTAATAAGGACCTACTGTATAGCACAGGGAACTCTACTCAATACTCCGTAATGACCTATATGGGAAAAGAATCTAAAAAAGAGTGGATATATATGTATAACTGATTCACTTTGCTGTACAGCAGAAACTAACACAACACTGTAAATCAACTATACTCCAATAAAATTTTTTTAAAGATTGAAGTCTACAAAAAAAAAAATAAAAGGTATAGGAGCATTAAAAAAAAATACTTGCCATGTGGGGAAACAGGGAAAGTAGCAAAAGCATGCAAGCCACATACTTGCCAACTCTGTTCCTTTAACTTCAGTATATGATGTTATTTAAAGTCCATTATAGGTTCTATTTTCAATTGTGCCATATTATTCATATTGTGTTTTCAGTAACCTCCCAGTAATTACCATTGTGTTTAGTAATCAACAGCACTGATTTACGCAAGTTACATTCAGTCAATCATTCTAGCACTTAAAAACAATAGTTTTGAATGGAGTTATTTCCTGGGAGAATGTTAAATGTTTCCGAGTTCAGATATCCAAGGAAAGGCGGCTCCCTGTGTGTAAGGGAGGAGAATGAAAAGTTTTCTGGCAGCTGCACCAAGATAAAGTGTTCAAGTAAGTGCTGTTGTGGCTTGGAAGTGAATGGGAGTAACTCACTGTTTCCTGCCTAAAATTGTACTGTTTGATGCATTCAGCCGCCTTACGCAGCAAACTTATCCAAACTTTTAATTACTGATATAAATCCTGATAGAGTCCTCAAGGGATCAGAAATCGCTGTTAGCCATTCTGTCTTCAAACAATTGCAGGTAGAAATAGAATAGAAAGGTAGCTGGTGCAAGTGATTCCAAGGGAACTCCTTTAGGTTCAATGTATTACCTAAGCCTCACGCCACTGAGCTGGTTGCCCTTGGATCTGGGTTCCAACCCAAGATCTTTAAGTTACAAGGGCTGACTCTAAAGTTCCATTTTTTCAATAGACTAAAGGCTGGACCCAAAGCCTGGGAAGGGATGGAAGGAAGGGTTGGACCCGATAGTGGACAGTGTTGTGGTCTTTACAGTAATTGAAGGAGAGGAGATGGAAGAAAACTGCCCCTTACATAGTACATATTCTGATCCAGGTGCTTTAGATCTTACTCTAAATGTAAAGGAAGTAACTTTCAAATACAGGTTAAGTGGCTTTTGAAGGTGCTCACAAACTTGGGCCAGGAAAGGGGTACAACACCTGTTGCTCATAGTTGTGGCATAAGAACCCTAAAAGACAGTTCTCACATCCACCATGCAAAGAGAGACTCAGGTCAGAAACAAACAGATCACCTTAAATCTAGACACCGATCCAAACAGGGGAGGCGAAAAAATAAAGTTCAGGTTTGCAGATAAAGGTGGCAGGGATCTTTCCACCTCCATTCCAGACCTGACTCTCAGAATCCCAGCCAAGACCAGAGATGGCCTACCCAACCCCATGTGCCCTACCCATCCCCATGTGCCCATGAGAGAAATTCAACAGGTCCTGCCAGTTTAAAAGCTTTTCAGTGAGGCTGTAACTTTCTTAAGGAGAGTGATGAAATGAACAAGGTCAAACTCACTTTCCCGCTGCATTCCCATTCAGCCACTAGGGTGGTTGAAATGTATTCCGTTGAAAACATTGGTAGAGATTGAATGTATTGTTTTCTTCCCAAGGGGCTAATTCTTCAAAAATAAAAACAACAACTGAAAAAAAAAATGGTGAACCAATTTTAAAGGAAAAAGGGCATGTGGGAAGAAGACAATGAGCATTATATTTCTTTGGGTTGATTCTCCTCTGCTTTAGCCAAGACTCGTAAAGTTGCTCCTCCTTTTAAGTCGGAATGGCATAGCAAGTTCACCCCATCTATCATCAGTTGCAGAAAGACAGCTGTTTATGAAAAGAGTTTATTAACTGATGTAATTGGATTCTCTTGAGGAACGCAGTAACCTCAACTTACGAACTGTCCATATATGTAAGCTGTGATATAAGTTATGCTAAACAGAAACTCTAACTGCATCACCAGTGGACAAAGATTTGAATTATTTCCCCACCTTTGAAAATAAAATAAAAACATCTCCTTCCTTAGACATACAAATTTTCAGGATACAAATGCCTTTATAAATTTCATCATATGTAACCCTCGTCATGATCTCCATGATACCAATTAATTAACCTGGGGCTTGATCAGGCTAAATGTCTTTTTAAGGCCACCCAAAGCTAGGACTTTTATCCAGTTCCTCTAATTGCAGAACATGATATTAAAAGTCCATTATAGGCTCTACTTTCAACTGTGACATATTATTCATATGACTATACTGTGTTCTCATTATCCTCCCAAGCAATTACTATTGTGTTTAGTTTTATCCAGTTCTTTGGATGCCCAAATAAGGAGCTTTTCCCATCAAACCAGAGAGATCTGAAGAAATGTCTACAATCCCTTCCTCCCTCTCCCTGGGAACACAGGCTGAATGAAGTTGGGATCATGACCATTTGTTATTTATGTTACACAAAGTGGAACTTGGTTCCTTCAGTTGAAAATTAAATGTGGATTAAACAAGATTGAAGAGCTGATTTCCATTTCTCTGAGAGCAGAAGGAGAAAACATTGATTTGACTTACAGCTGCAGGGATTTGCAAACTGCACAGAAAGAGTGCTGAGAACACTGAGCTTTAAAGGGTGGACACCAGCTGAATCCACAGAATGAGACATCCGGCAAAATGGAGCACATTTGCTCTTTAGGTGTGGAGATGTGTATATAGTAATCCATGCAGATGCTGGCAAGGGCAATTTAGGTCCTTTCAATTATCATAGTAATTTTGGTGCAGAACAGGCAGCCAGCTTGGGTGGGTAGAGGACCAATTGTGTGTCCTCTCTCCCTCTTGAGCTCTGGACTGATAAGGTCAAATACCATTAAGAACCACAGACCCTCATTCCCAGAGGATGCATAGCTAGGACCCAGGCCTTGGAAGAGAAGAGGGGACAGGGAGACAGAGCTGACACCCAGCTGAGAGGAGACACCACTTACAAGTCTTTACTTTGCCCCCGGTTTGTTAGGTGCGGGCCTGTACACCTGGAAGACCTACAGGAGCTTTCCCCATGAAAGCTCATTCCTGCACCTGAGAACCAAGGCCTAGAGGGGATCAGATGGTGGGAGGACTCACAGTCAACTAGGAGGGAATAGAGGCAGTTGTGAGAAACCTTGAGCCTGGGTTGGGTAGGGACTGATATAAATGACACTTGTATCTCTCATATTTTGCCTGGGGAAGCCTAGGACTTATCTCCTCTCCAGTGGTAACAGACCTGGGAACCAAGCCCTAGATACACATATCAAACAATCTCTTCCCATAACTTCAAATATTACTGAGATGCTCTTGACTCCAAAGTCAAGACCCTTCTCCAGTGCTCTAGACCAGGGGCTTTTGAAGGTGCTCACAAACTTGGGCCAGGAAAGGGGTACAACACCCTTTCTCCAGACCCTTCTCCAGTGCTCTAGACCAGGGGTCAGCAAACTTTTTCTTGAAAAGGTTCACATAAATGCTCTATTGCACACCTGTAGATCTTTCCATTCAAAATAGAAGGAACAGAGAGGCTCAAAGAAGTATCTGATCCACAACAATTCTGAAATTGATCAGGGCTAATGGTAGCAATTCCTTGATTAGACTCTAGTCCTGGGAATAATATTCCATGTCTCTTAGCTCTGCCTTTTGGACTCTTGATACTTCTCTTCCCTTGAAAAATAGCGCAAGTTTTCAACTTCCTCAGGCTGTTTTCTCCTTGTAGAAGTTTGAGAGTCCAAAGGATGCATTTTGATTTTGTGTTATCTATGTCCCTTTTAGTCCAAGCTGGTAGCATTTCTGACAACAAAATTCTCTTAAGAAGTTTGTGGGTCTTCTATGAATTGTAGCAGAGTTAGACAAAAGCTGTATTCACAAATCTCTTCAAAATAAGTACCTGTCTTAGTTTACTTGGGCTGCTTTAACAAAATAGCACAGACTGGATGGGTTATTTCTCATAAATCTGGAGGCTAAAAGTCCAAGATCAGGGTGCCAGTGCAGTTGGTTTCTGATGAGGGCTGTTTTCTGATTGTAGGTGGTTAGCTTCTTACTGTATCCTCACTTGGTGAAAGGGGCTAAGAAGCTCTGTGGGGTCTCTTTACGAATCCCAGAGATCACCTCCCAAAGGCCTTACTTCCTATTACAATCACCTTCCGCAGTTAGGATTTAAAATTGGAATTTGCGGGGGAAGGGAGGACACAAACATTCAGTCCATAGTGTATCTGGCTTCTGATAAAGGTCTTGAGGAACAACAACCTTAGACTCTCTATTGTTTGACTAAAGCTTTTTCTGATCTTTGAGACCTTAAAGAATTTTACAGTCCTATCCTCAGCTTCATATTTAGGCAATGTTTTTCTGACAGTGCTCTGGGTTTGATGTTTGCCAGAACCCATATCTTGATTTTAGCATTAATTACTATCTGAGGAGAGGGCTGGGAATTTTCAAAACCCACAAGTTCTGCCCCTTTTTGTTAAACATTCCTTCCTTAGTTTCTCTTTTTATAATTATAAATAATTATAATAGCTCTCTATAGCATTTTACTAAAAGTAGCAAACAAAAAAGCTGGCATCTTCAACACTCTGCCCATAAGTGTCCTTAGCTGGATCACACAGTTCATAAAGTATGTTTCCTACTTTTCGCATTATCACAGGTGACAGTGTTGCTAAACCTTCTGCCACTACAGAAAAGCATATCTCTCCCCCAGTTTCCAGTAACATTTCCTTACTTTCCTTCCATTCCTCCTACCAGCCTCTTGAAGGCCATCAGACTTCTCTTAACAGTTTCTCCAAAGCTCTATGCTTTCCCTGACACTTTCTGGAAGACCCTTTTAGGTCTTATTTACTGACTGGTAACATAGCCCTTCACACGTTTTAGATTTTTATTTTGGTAATACCCTATTTCTAAGTAGCAAATCTACATTAGTTATCTATAACTGCATAAAAATTTACTCCAAAAGTTTGTGGGTTAAAACAATAAAAAATACTCTCTCAAAGTTTTTGTGGGCCAGGAATTTGTGGGCAGCTTACTTGGCTCAGGGTCTCTCATGAGGTTGCAGCCAATATGTCAGCAGGGCCTGCAGTCATCTGAAGGTTTGACTGGGCTGGAGAATCCATTTCCAAAGTGACTCATCCAATGAGTAGTACATTGGTAACGGCTGTTGGTGGAAGGCCTTACTTCCTCCCCACATCCCACGGGGATTGCTCTAGTGTCCTCATGACAAAACAGCTGGCTTTCCAGGTAAGAGAAAGAGAGAAAGCCAGACAGAAGCTATCCTTTTTATAACCTATCTTCAAAAGTCACAGAGCATTACTTGTGCCAAATTACATTCATTAGACAGGGGTTTAGATTTCACCTTTTAAAGGGAAAAATGTCAAATCTTCAGACATATATTAAAACCACGACAGTGGTCAAACTAAGAAATTTTAAAATTACCAAAAATAAGACCCAGTTAGACTGATTTTCTTAGACTGACTCAAACTTTTTCTGAAGGTATTTACCAAAATTACATCCCAATCTATTGTGATCAATAGCAATGTTACTGAAATGAGCATAGGTCTTCCCTCCTTGCCCCCTTCCCAAGGGACTTCAATAAAAAAGACAAAACTCTTTTGTTTATGTTTCTTAAAAGCAAATCTCTTTGGTCTAGACTTTTATTTCATTGCCTCATCTATAGAAATTAATAATGAAAACTAAATATCTTTAAAGTGAATAAAGTAGAGCAGCTGGTCCATGGGGCATACTTTGAGTACCAAGGCTCTGTACTATCCATCCAACCCCCATCCTGCCATTCACTGACCCCAGAATCCCACACGAATATTTTCTCACTGAATTAATTCATAAAATAGACCTCTTGAGAAAGCCTCCCCCAGCAAATTATCTCTATGCTCAAACATTTCTGAGTATACTTAACATAAATTGAGTGCCTACTAAATACCAGATACTTTACATAAATTATCTCATGTTATTTTCACAACAACCCTAGTTATTATCAGTCTTATCTCATGGAAGGAAATTGAGGCTCAGTTATTAAATAATTTGCCAAGGTTGTATGGCTAGCAAGTGGCAGAACTGTGTCTTGAACCCCAGAATCCTGACTAAAGTTTCATGCATAATTGTTTCTACACTATTCTGAATCCCAATGGAGAAACACAGTTTATACTCAAACTGAATCCCCATGACTATGGTAAGGATGGAGACATTGATGTGGGGGATTGTTCTCTAGTATTGAATGATACAGTCAACTTATCAGCCAGTAAAAGAGAACAAGAAGTGTAGTTCTGATGGCCTTATGACCTTACTGTATGCACCATGAGACTCTCCAGCAAACTATTTAGATTTTTAGTGACATGGAAGAAATGGAAATGTGACCAACTTGACAAAACAGGGAGTGTTACGAATGAACTTTAAAGAGAAAAGGAAAAATACTTGAGAAATTGAAAATTAGATATAACAAGCTAAGGCCTGCAAGCCAAATATGATTTTTGAAAACAAAACTTTACTTTAACTTCAATTAACACATCCGTGCCCATCGCCTTTAGCTGCTTTTGCACTACTGCAGCAGTTTAGTAGTTGAAACAGATACCACAAGGCCTGCAAGTCTAAAATATTTACTCTCTTGCTCTTTAAGAAAAGTTTGCTGACCTCTGGACATACTTATTAGAAGCAGTTTGTAGGTATCCTGCCTGTTGTCATGTCTGGTTAGGATAATAGGAGACCTAGTTCATCAGGCAAGAAACTGCCACAGAAGACAGAGGGTAAGTGACTCCTCAATCTTTAGAAGAAATCATGAATTGACAAAGGAAGAAAGTGAGGAATAGATCACCCTGTGATCAAGAAAAGACTTTTGCTCACGTGAGCCATGACCAAATTTGTAAGAGCAGACAAGCAAGTGTTGGACAGACAGGCTGCTGAGATGTGTACCTGTAGCTCAAGAAGTGCTGGGGATGAAAGTGAAGTGGCAGGGAAGGCTCAGGGTAGCTCATGTGGCCCTTCATGACTGTGTGGTCTGTGGGAACTTCTTAAGGAAACCCAAGCAAACTTCAGATAAGGACAATGTAAATAGGACAGAGAGACAGAATTAAACAGGCTGCATCCAGTCATCAGTAATTCAACAAATATTTATGGAGTGTACCCAGCCATCGTTTTGGCAATAAAATCCGGGCAACAATAAGAACAGCATCAGCTAACAGAGGGCTAAGTAAGTGTCTGGTTCGTATCTCATTTAATCCTTACAATAATCTTACAATTAGGCACTGTTTTTCTGTAACAGTGTCTAATGAGGAGACTGGGACTCAGAAAGTTTATCCAGGTGCTGTGTCAGGACTGGTTGGAAGTTAAAGATGCCAGGTTTCTTCTGCTCAGGATGGGAGCCAGTTAATAAATCACAGGTGTCACAAGTCCCACTAGGGCCAGCCGTGTGGAGGAGAGAATACAGGAGTCCCTAAGCGTCTCATCTGCCCCAGGACAGGAGTTTACTGATTCCTGGGAAGGTCCAGGGTGAAAACCCTCCAATGATTCATTGTTTGCTAAGATAGTCACTCTAGGGTTTCAGTCCTTATTTGTGCTTCTTTTGAGTCTGAAAACCACATAGGATATCTGGGACCTTGAGGCCTAATGATAACTTACAGCACTCGTGGCCCTTGTGAAATTGTTAACATCTTAACGGATTACTGGGCAGGGCTCTTCTTAACATAGAGAAAGGACGCATGTAGGGAGGTGCTAAGTTTTTAACCCTAGAACTCCTGCAATCCCCTCATCTAGGTGTCCTCTGCTGTTGTCTGGGGTGGGAAGAGTATATCTTAATGGAGACAGAGCATTCCTGCCCTCACCACAGATGAGGACAGGCTGGCCCTACCAATTTATCTGTATAATGCAGTGATTCTCAACCTTCTTTTTTATTATTAGCCTTCTCCCCCCAGGAGCTCTTTTAGACATTTTTTCCTAATCACTTATCCCCATTAAATTTTAATACCATGGTATACTGTATATCTGTTTCAGTACTACATGTGTACCTGTGCTTTTCATATGCAAAGAGTCAGACTGTTTTGCCCCCCTCTCCCCAATCAATTTTCACCCCCTTGGAGAAGATACTATCCTTGTTGAGAATACATGATGTAAGGCTTTTCTACTCAAGAATGATCAAGGATCCATCTCTGTCAGTGGAAGATCCGTTGATGGAACCATTGGCAAATCAGCATCATCTGGGTGCTACTCAGGATTATAAATCTCAGGCCCCTCCACAGACCCAGCTGAGTAATAATCTGCATTATAACATGATCCCAGAAGGTTCCCTGGCACATTAAAGTTGAAGAAACACCAATCTAAGAATGAGCATGCACAGTGACCAGGAACTCATAACCTCTGAGCTGTACTGAAGAAAGAAATTGCCAAGATGGCTCTGGTTCCAGTGGAAGGCCTTGTCTTGAGGTAGTGGTCCTCTAGTTTTACTGTGCATCATCTGGGGAATGAGTTAAACTCTAGAGTGCTGGGTGTCTCCCCCAGAGTTCCTGATTCAGTAGACCTGGGCTAGGGCCTGAAAATTTGCATTTCTAACAAGATCCCAGGTGATGATGGGGTGTTCATCCAGGGACTACATTTTGAGAACCACTAGCCTGGGGCTTCTTGGCTGGTTCCAGCTGAGTAGCACCTCATAGTCTGGGGACCTCAATGTAGTACACAGCCGACAGTGATGTAGTTTCAGTACAAGCACAAGAATTCTTTACCTCTCTCCAAGACAGTGAGAAGAAACATTGCTAGATTGCCGCAACTTGTTCCCCAAAGTCACCCCCACTTTTGGCTTTATTACTCTGAGAAGCTGGGAAACTTGAGAAACTAAACAAATGCTGTGTTCACAGGTACAAGAGTAATTAGGTGTCCAAAGCAATCCAGAGCCTTGTAATCAAAGCCCAGGGTACAAGAGGGCCCAAGTTCCTTCTTTACCCATCAGATAGGAAGTCCTGCAATGGAAAAGCTCCCCACTTTCAGAAACTGTCCCAGAAAGCCAGAGGAGAGCTATTTTGGCAAGAAACCCCACAGCTGTTTTCAATAAGAAGTGGATTCTATAAATTGAATTAGCTGTAGGTTGCTTTATAATCATTACTATTGTTACTATTACTATTACATTATATTAACCGAAAGTTCGGAATGGAAAGAATTATGCTAACCTAATCTGATCAGTATAAATTATACATTGAGCTCTGAAACTAAAAGTTTTCTGATTTTATAAATTTTTTGATAGTCATGTATAGGACATTTTATGGTGCTTTAGTATTTATGAAGCTCTTAAAAATTATTATCTCTTTTTTTCATGAAGGGTGTAATTTTTTTTAGTTTTATTTGTTTGTTTTCTACCTTGTAACATTTGGTAATTATTGTAGGTTTTTCTTAAATCCTTCTCACAGCTCTTTTCTTCATCTCTACCTTCAAATAAACGCAAATTGAAGCCATTTGAGTCCTACTAGTGGTGAATGTAGGTTTTGCCAATGCCAATCCCAAGGGATTCTAGTCAATCAAATAACTTCCATTATGCAAAATCAGAAGAATTTTAAATTAAGAAGCATTGCCTCACAGAGCACTGTAATTTCATAAATTTCTTAAATGTAAAGAAATAGGGAGTGCTTTTGCTTTAAACAAAATAAAATTAACCCATGTTATATTAACAGTTTCCTTTGAACCCTTAGAAATCTGAGGTGTATTATAAGCCACATATTGAGTTTATTGGATTCAGAATAAATTGCTTATTAAACAGGCAAAAGTAATGGTCCCTTAAATTTAAAGGGTTCATTAAAGTTTCCCAAATACCTTTCCAAACATTTAAAGCAATATACACCTTTAAACATCTCTGCTTCAGTACTATGTTTTCCATTTCAACAATAAGGAACCTGAGGATTAGCAAGAAAGTGGCTTGCCCAAGATGCCACAAGTAGTAACTCTGGCCCACATCTTCTGACTTTTTCTGAACCCTCCCTCATCAGAGTGTGCTCCAAGGACTAGCAGCATGTGGCCCCTGAAAGTTGATTAGAAAGGCAGAATCTTAGGTCCCACTACAGACCTCATGAATCAGAATCTTCTTTTAATGACATCCAGCCCCAGACACCCAGTGATAAATCAGACCTATAGCCCTCTCCCCTGACTTGTCAGCAGTTAGATTTTAAGCAGACACTGGAAATCATTGTGTGGAGGAATCCCTAAAGAGACATGAACCTGGAGAGGAAAGAGGATGCACCTCCTGAAAGCTGGTAGGTCATGAGGAAGGCCATGTCCACATGAATTAAAACAACTTGGCAAAATGGTTCCCATCATTTATCTTCCATCTGTACCCAAAGACCTGACATCAAAGCCATAGAGTACTAAATCATATAGTGTAAGGGAAAGGCCTGGACCCTACCTCCTGGAGTTCATTTAAAGGTAGATGCACTTTTCAAATATAGCCTGATATAGCTTAATACAGCCAAAGATATAGTCTGATCATAGGGCTGTTGAAAAATATTTACCACTTTTTTGAAATGTAGGTCCATGTGTCACCATGCAGGGTATTTTCTGTTTGATATCCCATGTTGATATCCCATATTACCTCCATCTAATAGGTTAAAAACCTGAGGTGAAGTCATTTGCCCAAGATCTGTAGCCAATGCCAACATTTAACAGAATCCTGATCATATTAATTTGACCTTTTAGACTTTTCTAAGGTCTGAAGCATACCAAACAGTGTGATAAAAGATTTTCATAGTAGATCTTATTTTTCCTGAAAACAATGAACTCCTCCTTTGAAAAGGGAACTAGGTTTGACTATGGTCAACAAGTCTGGGTTTAAGTCCCAGCTCTGTGCTTTTTTACCCATGTGAACTTGACAGGTATCTTAACCAATCTGATTATGAACTAATTCATCTGAAAAGTAGAAAAAGTATCACCTTTCTCTGAAGGCTGTTTAAAAGCTTAAACAAAGCAATAAGTCTGCATGCATCTACCATACTGCCTGGTATATAAAAGGCATTTTATTCATTAAATCCTAATCCATGTAGTGTAGACAGTCTTATTCATTCCCATGTTCCATCCTCCTCAACCAACTTACAGTGACCCAATGTAACATCTTCCCTTACATCCTGGTTTTATCTTTGAAAAGTTGATGGGTCTCTCCTCCCCTCAGTACTCAGGCCAGGGACAAAACCTCCTGGTCCAGATGTGATGGTCCCTGGGCAAGGGGTAATTAGGTCCTCATATCACACAGATGATATCAAATTAGAAGGCAAAGTGAAATACAGAACAGTCTCAAAACAGACCTCTTGGTTAGTTCTGCCATGTACCAGCTGTATGGGCTTGGAAAGGTGTTAAAACTCTCTGTGGTTGGATGCTTTGTCTCTAAGACAGAGGTAATAACAATACATACCTCACAAGGTTGTTATAAGCATTAAATGAGATACACCACATCTAAGTGCTTAGCCTAGTGACTGGGAAATCCAATAAATGTGGTGTTTTCTTAGGTCCCTGAATGTGGAAGCAGGCAGGAGCTTGGACTGTAGTTGGCTCTGCTCACCCCTGAGTGAGATAGGAACCTGCAAGGGCTAATGGCAGCCATGGCTCCTAGTTGCTCCCTCACTGTCTGGATCAGCACTACTAAGCATGCCTTTGTCCTGCAGATCAGCAATGAGAGAGTCTTTGGTCTACCATGGACCTCCTCAAGGTCATCTGAAAGGAGGTTGCTCTTATCACAAAAGAAACACTGGAATGTTCCCTAGTAGGGGAAAGAATACAGGTAGATTTCTGTTTAAACATAGAAGACTCAACAGATACATGGTTGCTCTTATCACAAAAGAAGCACTGGAATGTTCCCTAGTAGGGGAAAAAATACAGGTAGATTTCTGTTTAAACATAGAAGACTCAACAGATACATCCACTCCCTCTCAAAACTCCAATAAAATTATAGTAAAGCAGAAAGAAATGAGAAACTCACAAAGTCAAAAGAACAGAATAAAATAATAATAAATTTTAAAATGTTAATATTTTTGAAGATGAAAAAGGATAATTGCATTACAGACTTACTAGGGAGGAAATGCTGAAACCAAAGACTGCTAAGGGAAATCAAAATGAAGCAAGCTGGTTTAGGGTCATGAAGTTCCAAAAAGGCTCAGGAATTTGAGATACCAGATATCTCTGAAAACAGAGTTGACAGGTAAGACAAAACAGGGTGAGTTGATGGTGTGTATATGGAGCAGTTGGTTCCCCTCATCCCCTCCTTCCTCCTGAGCAAACAGACTGAAAATTAAAGACTTGATCTCTGCAGAAGTGAACCACAGAGGCCCTGAACTGGGGCCACCAGGTACAGACGGGAGCAGGGTGAAGTGCTGTACTGAAAACAAGGCTATTAAAATGAATGTTTACATTCTGAATGCTAAGATCCTTAGCTTCCTTTTACTGTGTGGCTCCCAGACTTCTGTCAGATGGTCTTATTACACTCCCTGGGCAGGATTTGGATATTTCTTCTTCATAGAAGTGGACTGGCCCCAGAAAAAAGAAACAAACAAAAAAAAACTACAGATATTGACATTTCATGTGATGAAAAAGCTAGCTCAGTCTTCATCACCCTATAATGATACCTAACATTCAATACACTCTCTCTGCACCCAGAGTTCAGCTGTTAAGAGCTTTACTTAGCCAAAGAACGCCAGATGTTTGAGAAAAGTCTCTAATATTAAAGACAGAGATCAAAACAAATAAGAAGAAGGAGGATAAGAAGGAGAAGAAGAGGGGAAAGGGGGATCTTGCATGGTGCAGAAGAAAACTGAAACTAACAAACTATAATTTCCATCCTTAGAAGATAAGAAAAAATATTGTATCCACAGAGCAAGAACTGATGAATTCAGAGAAGAGTCTGTAGAAATAGACCAATACAATAAAAAAAATCTGTTGCTGTTTTTAAAAGTCAATTGAAGGTCTGAAAAATAAAGTAGAGGAAATCTTCTAAAATCTAGAAAAAAGTCAGAAATGGAAAAAAAGAGAGAAATATATTAAAATTAGAGAAGTGAGTGTTATGGCAGATTAAAGATGGCTAAAATTTCTTTGCTATCCCTTTTATTGAGAGGTAGGGTCTAAATCCCCTCCTCTTAAAGGAAAGCTGGTCATTGTGGTTGTTTGACCTGTAGAATGTGGCAGATATGGTGTTCTGAGACTTTCAGGGCTGGGCCATGAGAACACTTGCAACTCCTATCCAGGCCTCCTACAACATACACTGGAGCCCACCACCATACTCAGAGGAAGCTCAAGCAGCTCTGTGGAGAGTCCCACGTGGAAAAGTACAAAGCGCCCCACCGCCCATCAACAACCACCACCTACTTGCCAGCCCTGTGACTGAACCATCTTGGGAGTAGGACTTCTTGCCCCATTGGAGATGCCCCAGCGATGCCACATAAAATGGAGATGAAACTATCCCCACCAAGCCTTGCCCAAATTACAGATTTGTGAGCAAAATAAATGATTGCTATTGTTTTAACCTGCTTCGTTTTGAGGTGGTTTGTTATATATCAGTAGATAACTGGAACAGGGGCCAACATTTAACCGATAAGAATTTTAGAAAGAGAGATGAGAAAAATAAGAGAAAACAATAGAAGGAAGGAAGCTTTCAAAATAATAATACGAGAAAAGTTCCCAGTACTGAGTCTATAGATTTAAACCAAAGGAAAAACAAAGTACTGAGTGACCAACACAATGCATTAAAAAAATAGCTATTCCAAGATACATCATCATACAATTTCAGAATACTAGGGATTAAGAGAAAATCCTAAAAAATTCCAAAGAGAGGGAGAGGTGGTGGTGAGGGAGCCACATACAAATATCAGAAATAAATTGTTCCTAACAGCAGTGCTGCAAGCTAGAAGACAATAAAGCAATGCTTCATAGTTATTGGAAAAAAATTTAACCCAGAACTCTATTCCGCCAAACGATTAATTGTGAGTGAAGAAAAAAGACATCCTTTTTCACATGTACGTTTTCAAAGCTTCGTTCTGCCAAAAGAGTGCAAGCCAAGAATAAAGAAGTCCTGGACTCCAGGACAGAGAGGTGAAGGAACTCCCAGGAGAGGATGAAGGGCAACCCCCCTGTGCTAGCTGAGCAGTAGGCCCAGAGGCAAGCAATCTAGTTTGGAGAATGGAATACTCCAGGGGAACAGAGGAAGATGGAATAAGTAAGTCCCCTGGTGGTGTGACCACACCAAAAGGAGTTTTGTAGTTTGGGAAATGATTTAGGCTTCAGTGAGTAAAAGGTAAATGAATAATTAAGCAAAAATAAAATAGTAAAGAAACCATCAATTGTAAGAAAGCAAAATGTTATATAGAAAGGAAATATAAACACTATATTCAACAGACTCAGATATGATGACATTTAAATAGTCATAATACTGTAAACATAGGCTATTGAACCCATCATTTTGAAACTGTGGTGTGGATTATATTGTAAGAATGTGGGAAGGAAAGCATGTGTGTCAGGAGTGAGGGCAGTTTAAGAGAGCTGAATTGTCTTCTGTAAGAAATCCTTAGCTAAGATTTTAAATTGAAAAATCAAGAGAAAGCAGCCTAAGCATATTATTTGAATATAAGGCAATACATTTACACTTAGGTCTATATGACTTGTACCAGTCTTTCTTGAGAGAGGATTTGTTCATGGAAAACAGGGCAAGGACTGGGGTGAGGCAGATGAGGTGCCTAGGGCTCAAAATGTAAGTGCTCAGCCCTGAGAGTGAGGATCTCCTTACATTTTATCCCTTAGACCTCTCACTTTACTCACCCTAGTCCTGGACCTAAGGAAGAGCTCTGTATACTATAAAAGTGGTGGTAGCAAGAGCAAGTGGTAGAAATGATGAGGAAGTGTAGAGGAGGGTGAGAAGGCTCAGGGCTGTGTATGTACTTCACATCCTAATGGATGGATTTAACAGGGTACCTTTAAATCAAACCTGAACAGATGAGTAGGCTTTTGCAAGGCAGAGAAATGAAAGGCATTCTAGGTTCAATGAACAAATGCAAAGGAACAAAGGCAGGTGTGGGAAGCTGGGGGAAATGAACATGACTGCATGGAGGAAAGGGGACAAGCAGAGTTCAGTGGGACCTCACTACGGATCATGGACTCTAGAATACTGGGTTGGATTCTTAATGTGTGGTTAGTTTCTTGAAAAAGAACTAGTTTCTAAAACAGAAGAAGCTAATTTAAGAACACCCTATAGTTGATTGCCTTTCTCTCCAGGGCCTCAAAACAAAATCTCGAGGCTTCAATTTGTCAACATTGGTTGGTTGATAGTATTGGTCCCAAAGAGGCCTTGGCATCAAGGGTGTTAGATGGTCATAGGAGATGTTTCCATTCAGAGTTGTTTTAATATGAGTTGTATGAGTTTGCACAGTGGGGCCAGCTAGGTGGACTCCTGCTGAGGAGAGCTTTGTCCCCTGACATGAGGGAAGCATAAGCTGTTAGGTGCCATGAGGCTCCCCCTACTCCAAAGCCAGGTTCCCTCAAGTCCCTGGGAAATAGATCAGAAAGTTTACGCAGGAGAGGCCCAAAGTCTGTGATGGCTGAGATATCACTGTAAAAGCAAACAAGCATTTAGCCCAAGATCCTCTAAAGAAATGGTAGAGAATGTTTTGTTTGCCTATTGACTGGCTTAGCATAATATTTTTTCAATCTTCGTCCTGTATCAATTTCTGACAGTACAATTGAAGGCTAATGCAGGAGTACATTGTCTACAGGGCCAGCCAAGGAAATTGGGAGCTTGGTCAGTAGCTGTAAATATCCTCTTGGTATTTCAATTTGTTTACTCTGAAGTGCTTCCCAGGGGCTGAGAGGGTTCTGGGACACACTGGCACCAGGTTTGCAGTGGGAAAGATCAGTTGTTGAGATAAGGGTTGGGGTCCGCCTTGAGATATGCCATGAAAAAAGATCTGATTTAGCCATTAAATCCCTCGAAAGGGTGGTGAGTAGGACTATAACAATGGGGTATTCAGAAGAACACTTGGTAGGCAGGAAAGGGATGTTCAAACACAAATGCAACAGAGATTTAGGCGACTAAAGTGTCACTCCCTCTTCTTCCAGGGACAATGATTGAACTTCGGCAAGAAGACAACAGAAGTAGATTCCTACTTTTTGTGACCCAAGAGATGGTGAAGACCAAATCTTAAAGCCAGAGGACAGCAAAATCTGCTGAAGATGTGTCCCCAGTGAACGTTTAGTCCTGGTCCACGTGATTCACTGTGGGTGGTCCTGGCTGAACTTAGGGGGAATGAGCTCACTGATCCTTCTCGTTTTTAAATGTCCTAATAGACCTGACTATTCCAGGAACAAGTTCGTTAGAAAATAGAGAAGGAGAAAGAGTGAAAAAGAGATAACAGCACATAAAGAAATACACAGAGAAAAACATATATGCATAGCACATAAAGAAATACACAGAGAAAAACATATGTGCACAAACATATGTAGAAGGAGAAAAAACCCTGAAGAAACATTCACAAAGATTTATGCAGAGTACCAGAAGGATTCACACATATTCCATTAAAAGTCCAAGAGATACTCTGAAACTGACTACACACACACACACACACACACACACACACACACACACACCAAGAACTAAGTTAAAGGGATTCTACAGTGTCTGCGATTCTTCAGTCTGAAATCTCTTGTTTGTATTTAGTGTGGAGTGTTTTCCCTAAAGGATATCCTGTTTGAGATTAGTATTGGCTGGTTCCTCTTAACATCCTTAAAGAAATATCCAGAAAAACTAAATAAACCCCCACCCCTCCAATAGCATGCCAAGTGATTTGTCTAGAGAAGGTCAGGGAGAGGATTACATGAACAAAGATGTATTCTCATCTCCTCCTTCAGGTTCCTGCTATAAACCAGAGTCCCTGACAACTTCCCAAAAGGAGAAGGAATCCTGATCCCACCGTTGGCATCATAGAAGGAGGCAATGTGGCATTGGAATCATACCAGTCTGAGACCAATTCCTGGCTTAGCTATTGGATGACCTCAAGTAAATCCGTGCCTCAGTTTCCTTGACCGTAGAATGGTCCATTGGAAGAATCAAATGAGCAAATATATATAAAAGCACCCTGTAGTTTATAACAAACTTTAACAGACATTATTATTATGCATATTTCTCCCATAGACCTGAAGATATATTGACTTCATGAAATTGATTAGCAATTCAGAGAAATAAAATGATTGGAAATATTAATTTTTATCATTTAACTCAGCAATAGTGTATTCTTTATATGGTAAAAACAATGTTTTATCATTGTCAGATTTAAAATATCAAATTTCTCAAACAATGTTTCTATTGCCTCTTCTTTTAGCAACTATATATTGGTGATACATTGGGGATACAATACCAAGTGCCCTGAACCCTGCATGGGGAGTGGAAATTAAGAATGAGAGAGACCCAGAGTTGGACATTGCTATTTTGAATATTTTACCCCTTTCATGTCTCTTCACCCTGACTTCTCATTCTGCCCTGATCATTAGCTTGGATTTTCAGCATAACTTACCTGGATTACTATAGTAACTTTTCTAACTGTTTTCTCTGCCTTCAGATTTATAATGTTTCATTTTCACAGGAGTAAAGTTGGACAACACATTTATTGTCTACCACCGCAGTCTCTTCACCATTCTTCATGATATCTACGTTGAGTCTTATTTAACAACTTTCGCTTTCCTGAATCATGCCCTCTAGCTTTGAGATTTTGCCTGAAATGAATCTTGAAAACCCCACTCATCTTTGCTTGTCAGGCCATAAATCAGGTGTCCCCCCTCCATAGGGAAGTGTTTCTAATACTTCTTCTGTGTCATCCATCGGCTCCCAGCTCCTGAAAGATTCCAGTCTTATGTTATCTGTGGATATTTTTTATCATAGCACTGACTACTGGGCATTACAATCATTAATTTGCAGAATTTTTTCTACTATATTTTGAGTATCTCAAGGAGAGGAATTATGTCAAATATCTTTTTGTATATCTGAGACCTAGCATACTGCCTGGCATAGACAAGTCTAATCATGTTTGCTGTGAATAGACAAATGGGCAAAAGAACAAAGTCTGAGAGCTGAAATGAGCTACCAAATGATCACAGTTTACTTGTCTGGGAATTTTAAAGATAAGATCAGGCAGCTTTCCTTTCAGGGTGCTTTTAAATTGGCTGAGGCAGGGAGATGGCTGGATGGTACCTGCCCCCCATGTGGTCCTCTTTCTCTAGGCCTGAGGCTGGAGGGGTGGGAGGAGCTATTTCTTTAGAAAAGGAGAAAACGGAATAAAAGGCAAGTAACCGCTGTTGACCACCTACCACATCCCCAGGACTGTGACAGGCAATTTAAAGATATGGTTTTGTCTTCACGATAATCACATGAGTTTGGTGGTTTTAATGCCCCCTTTTACAGATGAAGAAACTGAAAACTGGAGAGTTTAATTAACTTCCCAAGATCACATAATTCCTAAATGACAAATTCAGACCTTGAACTGATTCTCTGGAGCTCCTTTTTCTATGCTTCTCCAAGTGGAGGATGCGTAATCTCACAGTTAAGTGGTGTGTGGGTTACACAAAGCAAGAATGTATACATATGGCACATTTTCCTGGGGTCACTTTACTTAAATATTTTTGGGAAAATACACTTATATTCAAAACCCACATAATCAAAAACTTAATTTGTATAAATGTTTAGGATAAGGAGAGACATACAATATTTTCAGATTTAAGTCTGGTTACTTTTGGCTTCTAGGTTCTGTGCTCTCATGCACTGGGGTCATCAGAGCCAATGTATGGAAACGTTTGAGGAGCTCTGGACTACTTTCAAGAAAGCAGCAGATGCATGCCAAGAGTGAGAAGGAGGCCGATGATGCATTGCTCTCCAGGTTGTGGGACCGCTGCCGAAGAAGCTCCAGCTGTGACACACATGGTTCAGGGAGGAAAAACAAAACAGCAGAAGCTCATTTGCACACCTATTGGCTTAAACTTATCCAAGAAGATGTCTCCAAACCCTGAACACAGGACATCTCCCCTTCCTGACTGTGCAGCATACTTGGCTCAGCGATGTGCAGTCTGGCCAAGGAGACTGAGAAAAGCTGGTCATGTCTGGGCCATCCAGAATGAGGACATTGAGGAGAAAAGTTTTAAATGTCACTTTTCAAGCTGAATTTAGGTGCCCATTTGGCCAATGATCTGCTGGAGTTCCTACTCAATTTATATTTCACTCGTCACAACCTTTGAACTGAGTCAAAAAGTTGTTGAGCAAACCTAAGATTTTAATTCTAATTCATTTCTAAGAAGCATATGCCATATTTAGTCTATGTTCAGATAAACAATTTTTTTCACATTTTAGCATCTGATATTGCTATATCTCTTAAAATCAAGGATGTTTCATAATCTACTAAGCCATGTTTTTTTTTCTTTCTTAGTGTCACATTTAGTAATGATGTGCTTTGTCATCAATGGCTTCTTGGAGTCAAATAATATATTGAGCTTTTACCACTAGTTTCCATATAAACACTGTACGTGTATGTAATTTTAATGAGTTTTAAACATAAGCTGTTTAATTTGTCTTTTTGTGAAATCTTCAAATAAAACCATATATACCAAAGAAATAAAAGGAACTGTCATGGTTGAGGCATAAAGAGAGTCCCTTTTACGTAGAAAGGTCCACTGAGGATTTCCTGGTGTCTCTGTAGCATATGGCAGATCAATAGACAATAAAAATATAAAGATATTAATATAAGGTACAATGTAAGTATTAAAGTGTATCTGTCTATTTTCATATCTACTTCCAAATAAATGCCAAGAAGAGGGAGTTCCTGTGCCAATAATAAAATCTTACATATTTGACCCTGTGAATAAGATAAATACATAACTTTGGTAAATGTTAAAAAATACAAATATGAAAAAACAGGAAAAATCTGTATGATTTAAATGAAGCTATATTTAGAACTAAATCAAAATTAGTAACTGTAAATATATGAATAAATAGTTACATTAATTTATTAATTAAGCATTTGACACAAAGAAGTAGAAAAGGAATAAAAAGAAAACACTAAGGAAAGTAAAATACAAGAATCAATAAATAAAGGCATAAGTTAATTAATTATAAACAAAAAAGAATAAATGCATGTATGATCTGGGTCTTTGAAAAAGAACCGTAACTAAAATGATCAATAAAATAGGTCAGAGGAGCTTCAAGATGGCAGAAGAGTAAAACGTGGAGTTCACCTTCCTCCCCACAAATACATCAGAAATACATCGACATGTGGAACAACTCCTACAGAACACCCACTGAACGCTGGCAAAAGACCTCAGACCTTCCAAAAGGCAAGAAACTCCCCATGCACGTGGGTAGGGCAAAAGAAAAAAGAAAAAACAGAGACAAAAGAATAGGGATGGGACCTGCACCAGTGGAAGGGGGCTGTGAAGGAGGAAAGGTTTCCACACACTAGAAGCCCCTTCACGGTCGGAGACTGCGGGGGCTGGAGGGGGGAAGCTTCGGCGCCACGGAGGAGAACGCAGCAACAGGGGTGCAGAGGATAAAGCAGAGAGATTCCCGCACAGAGGATCGGTGCCGACCAGCACTCACCAGTCTGAGAGGCTTATCTGCTCACCTGCCGGGGCAGGCAGGGGCTGGGAGCTGAGGCTCGGGCTTCGGTCGGAGTGCAGGGAGAGGACTGGGGTTGGTGGCGTGAACACAGCCTGAAGGGGGCTAGTGCACCACAGCTAGCCGGGAGGGAGGCCGGGAAAAGTCTGGAACTGCTGAAGAGGCAAGAGACTTTTTCTTGCCTCTTTGTTTCCTAGTGCGTGAGGAGAGGGGATTAAGAGCACTGCTTAAAGGAGCTCCAGAGACGGGCGTGAGCCACGTCTAACAGCGCGGACCCCAGAGACTGGCATGAGACGCTAAGGCCGCTGCTGCCGCCACCAAGAAGCCTGTGTGTGAGCACAGGTCACTCTCCACACCTCCCCTCCCGGGAGCCTGTGCAGCCCGCCACTGCCAGGGTCCCGGGATCCAGGGACAACTTCCCCGGGAGAACACACGGCGCACCTCAGGCTGCTGCAACGTCACACGGACCTCTGCTGCCGCAGGCTCACCCTGCACTCTGTACCCCTCCCTCCCCCTGGCCTGAGTGAGCCAGAGCCCCCGAATCAGCTGTTCCTTTAACCCTGTCCTGTCTGGGCAAGGAACAGACGCCCTCAGGCGACATACACACAGAGGCGGGTTAAAATCCAAAGCTGAACCCCGGGAGCTGTGCGAACACAGAAGAGAAAGGGAAATTTCTCCCAGCAGCCTCAGGAGCAGTGGATTAAATCTCCGCAGTCAACTTGATGTACCCTGCATCTGTGGAATACCTGAATAGGCAACGAATCATCCCAATTTGAGAAAGTGGACTTTGGGAGCAACGATATATCTATGGTTTTCCCCTTTTTCTCTTTTTGTGAGTGTGTATGTGTATGGTTCTATGTGTGATTTTGTCTATATATCTTTGCTTTCACCATTTGTCCATGGGTTCTGTCTGTCCATTTTTTCTTTTGTTTTGTTTTGTTTTAGTATAGTTCTTAGCACTTGTTATCATTGGTGAATTTGTTTTTTGGTTTGGTTGCTCTCTTCTTTCTTTCTTTTTTTATTACTTTTTAATTTTTTTAAATAATTATGTTCTATTTTAATGACTTTATTTTATTTTGTCTTCTTCTTTCTTTCTTTTTCTCCCTTTTATTCTGAGTCATGTGGATGACAGGCTCTTGGGGCTCCAGCCAGGCATCAGGGCTGTGCCTCTGAGGTGGGAGAGCCAAGTACAGGACATTAGTCCACAAGAGACCTCTCAGCTCCATGTAATATCAAACAGCGAAAATCTCCCAGAGATCTCCCTCTCAACGCCAAGACCCAGCTCCACTCAACGACCAGCAAGCTACAGTCCTGGACACCCTATGCCAAACAACTAGCAAGACAGGAACACAACCCCACCCATTAGCAGAGAGACTGCCTAAAATGATAATAAGACCACAGACACCCCAAAACATACCACCAGATGTGGATGTGCCCACCAGAAAGACAAGATCCAGCCTCATCCACCAGAACACAGGCACTAGTCCCCTCCACCAGGAAGCCTACAAAACCCACTGAACCAACCTTAGCCATTGGGGGCCGACACCAAAAACAATGGGAACTACGAACATGTAGCCTGTGAAAGGAGACCCCAAACACAGTAAGTTAAGCAAAATGAGAAGACAGAGAAACACACAGCAGATGAAGGAGCAAGGCAAAAACCCACCAGACCTAACAATGAAGAAGAAATAGGCAGTCTGCCTGAAAAAGAATTCAGAATAATGATAGTAAAGATGATCCAAAATCTTGGAAATAGAATGGAGAAAATACAAGAAACGTTTAACAAGGACCTAGAAGAACTAAAGAGCAAACAAACAGTGATGAACAACACAATGAATGAAATTAAAAATTCTCTAGAAGGGATAAATAGCAGAATAACTGAGGCAGAGAATGGATAAGTGACCTGGAAGATAAAATAGTGTAAATAACTACTGCACAGCAGAATAAAGATAAAAGAATGAAAAGAACTGAGGACAGTCTCAGAGACCTGTGGGACAACATTAAACACACACCAACATTTGAATTATAGGGGTCCCAGAAGAAGAAGAGAAAAAGAAAGGGACTGAGAAAATATTTGAAGATCTTACACTTGAAAACTTCACTAAAATGGGAAAGGAAATAGTTAATCAAGTCCAGGAAGCACAGAGAGTCCCATACATGATAAATCAAAGGAGGATACATGTCAAGGCACATATTAATCAAACTATCAAAAATTAAATACAAAGAAAAAATATTAAAAGCAGCAAGGGGAAAAAAAAAACCAAATAACACACAAGGGAATCTCCATAAGGTTAACAGCTGATCTTTCAGGAGAAACTCTGGAAGCCAGAAAGGAGTGGCAGAACATACTTAAAGTGATGAAAGAGAAAAACGTACAACCAAGATTACTGTCCTCAGCAAGGATCTTGTTCAGATTTGACGGAGAAATTAAAACCTTTACAGACAGGCAAAAGCTAAGAGAATTCAGCACCACCAAACCAGCTTTACAACAAATGCTAAAGGAACTTCTCTAAGCTGGAAACACAAGAGAAGGAAAAGACCTACAAAAACAAACCCAAAACAATTAAGAAAATGGGAATAGGAACATACATATTGACAATTACCTTAAATATAAATGGATCAAATGCTCCAACCAAAAGACATAGATGGGATGAATGGATACAAAAACAAGACCCGTATATATGCTGTCTACAAGAGACCCACTTCAGACCTAGGGACACATGCAGACTGAAAGTGAGGAGATGGAAAAAGATATTCCATGGAAATGAAAATCAAAAGAAGGCTGGAAGAGCAATTCTCATATCAGACAAAATAGACTTTAAAACAAAGACTATTAAAAGAGACAAAGAAAGACACTACATAATGATCAAGGGATCAATCCAAGAAGAAGATATAACTATTATAAATATTTATGCATCCAACATAGGAGCACCTCAATACATAAGGCAAATACTAACAGCCATAAAAGGGGGAATAGACAGTAACACAATCATAGTAGGGGACTTAAACACCCCACTTTCACCAATGGACAGATCATCCAAAATGAAAATAAATATGGAAACACAAGCTTTAAATGATACATTAAAAAAGATGGACTTAATTGTTCTTTATAGGACATTTCATCCAAAAACAACACTTTCTTCTCAAGTGCTCATGCCACGTTCTCCAGGATAGATCATATCTTGGGTCACAAATCAAGCCTTGGTAAGTTTAAGAAAATTGAAATCGTATCAAGTACCTTTTCCGATCACAAAGCTATGAGACTAGATATCAACCTCAGGAAAAAAATCTGTAAAAAATACAAACACCTGGAGGCTAAACAATAGACTACTTAATAACCAAGAGATCACTGAAGAAATCAAAGAGGAAATCAAAAAATACCTAGAAACAAATGACAATGAAAACACAATGACCCAGAACCTATGCGCTGCAGCAAAAAGAGTTCTAAGAGGGAAGTTTACAGCAATACAATCCTACCTTAAGAAACAAGAAGTATCTCAAATAAACAACCAAACCTTACACCTAAAGGAACTAGAAAAAGAAAAACAATAAAACCCCAAAGTTAGCAGAAGGAAAGAAATCATAAAGATCAAATCAGAAATAAATTAAAAAGAAATGAAGGAAACGATACCAAAGAACAATAAAACTAAAACCTGGTTCTTTAAGAAGATAAACAAAATTGATAAACCATTAGCCAGACACATCAAGAAAAACAGGTAGAAGACTCAAATCAATAGAATTAGAAGTGAAAAAAGAGAAGTAACAACTGACAATGCAGAAATACAAAGGATCGAAAGAGATTACTATATGCAACTCTATGCCAATAAAATGGACAACCAGGAAGAAATGGACAAATTCTTAGAAATACACAACCTTAGGGGACTGAACCAGGAAGAAATAAAAAATATGAACAGACCAGTCACAAACACTGAAGTTGAAAATGTGATTAAAATTCTTCCAACAGGGTTTCCCTAGTGGCACAGTGCTTGAGAGTTCACCTGCTGATGCAGGGGACGTGGGTTCGTGCTCCAGTCCAGGAAGATGCCGCAGAGTGGCTGGGCCCGTGAGCCATGGCCACTGAGCCTCTGTGTCCGGAGACTGTACTCCACAATGGGAGAGGCCACAACAGTGAGAGGCCCGTGTACCGCAAAAAAAAAAAAAAAAAAAAATTTCCAACCAACAAAAGCTTAGGACCAGATGGCTTCACAGGCGAATTCTATCAAACATTTAGAGAAGAGCTAACACCAATCCTTCTCAAACTCTTACAAAATATGGCAGAGGGAGAAACACTTCCAACCTCATTCTACGAGGCCACCATCACCCTGATACCAAAACCAGACAAAGATGTCACAAAGAAAGGAAACTACAGGCCAATATCACTGATGAACATAGATGCAAAAATCCTCAACAAAATACTAGGAAACAGAATCCAACAGCACATTAAAAGGATCATACACTGTGATCAAGTGGGGTTTATCCCAAGAATGCAAGGATTCTTCAATATACTCAAATCAATCAATGTGATACACCATATTAAGAAACTGAAGGAGAAAAGCCATATAATCTTCTCAATAGATGCAGAGAAAGCTTTTGACAAAATTCAACACCCACTTATGATAAAAACCCTCCAGAAAGTAGGGATAGAGGGAACTTACCTCAACATAATAAATGCCATATATGACAAAGCCACAACCAACATCATTCTCAATGGTGAAAAAATGAAACCATTTCCACTAAGATTAGGAAGAAGAGAAGGATGCCCACTCAGCACTATTATTCAACATAGTTTTGGAAGTTTTAGCCACAGTAAACAGAGAAAAAAAAGAAATAAAAGGAATCCAAATTTGAAAAGAAGAAGTAAAGCTGTCACTGTTTGCAGATGACATGATACTATACATAGAGAATCCTAAAGGTGCTACCAGAAAACTACTAGAGCTAATCAGTGAATTTGGTAAAGTAGCAGTATATAAAATTAATGCACAGAAACCTCTTGCATTCCTATACACTAATGATGAAAAATCTGAAATGGAATTAAGAAAACACTCCCATTTACCATTGCAACAAAAAGAATAAAATATCTAGGAATAAACCTACCTAAGGAGACAAAAGACCTGTATGCAGAAAATTATAAGACACTCATGAAAAATTAAAGAAGATACAAACAGATGGAGAGATATACCATGTTCTTGGAGTAGAAGAATCAATATTGTTAAAATGATTACTACCACTGGCATTTTTTCACAGAACTAGAACAAAAAATTTCACAATTTTTATGGAAACACAAAGGACCCCAAATGGCCAAAGCAATCTTGAGAAAGAAAAATGGAGCTGGAGGAATCAGGCTCACAGACTTCAGACTATGCTACAAAGCTACAGTAATCAAGACAGTATGGTACTGGCACCAAATCAGAAATATAGATCAATGGAAAGGATAGAAATCCCAGAGATAAACCCACGTACATATGGTCACCTTATCTTTGATAAAGGAGACAAGAATATACAGTGGAGAAAAGACAGCCTCTTCAATAACTGGTGCTGGGAAAACTGGACAGCTACATGTAAAAGAATGAAATTAGAACACTCCCTAACACCATACACCAAAATAAACTCAAAATGGATTAAAGACCTAAATGTGTGGCCAGATACTATCAAACTCTTAGAGGAAAGCATAGGCAGAACACTCTATGACATAAATCACAGCAAGATCCTTTTTGACCCACCTCCTAGAGAAATGAAAATAAAAACAAAAATAAACAAATGGGACCTAATGAAACTTAAAAGCTTTTACACAGCAAAGGAGAATCATAAACAAGACAAAAACACAACCCTCAGAACGGGAGAACTTGTCTGCAAATGAAGCAGCTGACAAAGGATTAATCTCCAAAATTTACAAGCAGCTCATGCAGCTCAATACCAGAAAAACAAACAATCCAATCCAAAAATGGGCAGAAGACCTAAACAGACGTTTCTCCAAGAAGATATACAGATTTCCAACAAACACATGAACGAATGCTCAACATCTGTAATCGTTAGAGAAACGCAAATCAAAACTACAATGATATATCATCTCACACTGGTCAGAAGGGCCATCATCAAAAAATCTACAAACCATAAATGCTGGAGAGTGTGTGGAGAAAAGGGAACCCTCTTGTACTTTTGGTGGCAATGTAAATTGATACAGCCACTATGGAGATCAGTATGGATGTTCCTTAAAAAACTAAAAATAGAACTACCATAAGACCCAGCAATCCTACTACTGGGCATATACCCTGAGAAAACCATAATTCAAAAAGAGTCATGTGGGCTTCCCTGGTGGCGCAGTGGTTGAGAGTCCGCCTGCCAATACAGGGGACGCAGGTCTGTGCCCCGGTCCAGGCAGATCCCACATGCCGTTGAGCAGCTGGGCCCGTGAGCCACGTCCACTGAGCCTCTGTGTCTGGAGCCTGTGCTCCGCAACGGGAAAGGCCACAACAGTGAGAGGTCCACGTACCGCAAAAAAAAAAAAAAAAGAATCATGTACCACAATGTTCATTGCAACTCTATTTACAATGGCCAGGACATGGAAGCAACCTAAGTGTCCATCAACAGATGAATGGATAAAGAAGAAGTGGCACATATGTACAATGGAATATTACTCAGCCATAAAACGAAGCGAAATTGAGTTATTTGTAGTGAGGTGGATGGACATGGAGTCTGTCATACAGAGTGAAGTAAGTCAGAAAGGGAAAAACAAATACCGTATGCTAACACATATATTTGGAATCTAAAAAAAAAAAAAAAAATGGTCATGAAGGACCTAAGGGCAAGACAGGAATAAAGACACAGACCTACTGGAGAGTGGACTTGAGGATATGGGGAGGGGAACGGTAAGCTGTGACAAAGTGAGAGAGTGGCATGGACATATATACACTACCAAATGTAAAATAGATAGCTAGTGGGAAGCAGCTGCATAGCACAGGGAAGTCAGCTTGGTGGTTTGTGACCACCAAAGGGGTGGGATAGGGAGGGTAGGAGAGAGGGAGATGCAAGAGGGAAGAGATATGGGAACATGTGTATATATAACTGATTCACTTTGTTATAAAGCAGAAACTAACACACCATTGTAAAGCAATTATACTCCAATAAAGATGTTAAAAAAGTAAATAAAAATAAGAGAATTCAGTAAGTGGTTGATAACAAAAACAAATTAGAAAACATAATGTGAAATTTTAAATCTAATTTACAATAGTAAATGAAAGTTTAAAATACTAAGGAATATACTAAATAAGAAAGGTACAGGACTTTTATTTTAAAATGTTAAAGTTAATCTAAAGAATATAGAAAATTAAAAGAACCAATATTGAAAAGAAACCAATTTCACTAATCTATAAATTCATGGTAATCCAGTCAAATCCAATAACATCTCAAAACTGATTTATCTTATAACATAAAAACGTGAAAATAGGGAGATTTTGAAGCAGAAAATAAATATTAGATATTATTTTAAAAATTATAAAGCTACAGTAATTTAAACTATTTAGTGTTAGTACTGAAAAGACAAGTATATCAATGGTATAATAGAGACTCCAAAAATATACCAAAATACTTATGGATATATAGTGGGAAACATGTACAAATGATTCTAGTGGAAAATATATCAAATATTCATTATGTGATATTCGTATAACTATCAACCTATTTAGAAAAAATAATAAAGCTAGATGCCTACTTAATCCTTACTCAAAAATAAATTTCAGATGTAAGAAAGATTCAAATATTTTTGAAAACACCCTGAATGTACTAAGAGAAACATAGGTACTTTTTCAAATTAGTCTTATAGTAAGAGAGTCCCTTCTAATGAGGGTATAAAACCCAGAGACCATACATTTAAAAGAATAATAAATACAGTAATAAAAAGTACTTTTGAATAGAAAAAATACCATGAGAAAAGATTTAAAATAATAGCACACTGGAAAATATTTACAACATATTTGACACCAAAATGCTAATATCCTTATAAGAACTCTTGAAAAGCATTTATGAAAAAGAGAAGGAATCCTACATAAAAATAGCAAAGGACATGGGTCTGAGAGTAAAGAAACATTTAAATGGCAATAAACATGTAAAATGCTCAACCTCACTAGTCATTAAAGTAATGCACATTGAAAAACAATGGGATACCATTTTCATCTCAAAAATAATTTAGTGATGAATATGGCAGTGTGTGGGGAAGTTCTCTCATAAATTGTTGGTAGGAATAAATATTGGTACAACCCCTTTGGAAGGGCAATCTCTATCAAAATATAAAATGCACATACCCCTTGTGTCAATTACTGAATTTCTAGGAATTCACCCTGCAGATATACTCTCTTATGTATGCAAATAGAAAGGTACATAAGTATTTGTGGCAGCACTGTAGCCATAACAAAAGTCAGAAAATAAGTCAAATATCGGTCAGTAGGGAACACTTAGACTGTGATATATACACATACTGTGTGTCTATATATAGTGATACAGGAAAATGTCCAAGTCACATTACGTGATAAAGCAAGCAAGATACAGAGCACTGCTTGGCATAAGTCCATTTGTAATTTTTGAAGCATACGCATGTGTGTGTAGGTGCTCGCCTACACATGGAAAATCTCTGAAAAGATAGGCAAAGACAGTAAACCCGATTACCTGAGAGGAGTAGGACAAGGAGCAAAGGGTAGACACTTTCTTCTCTCATTTTATATCCTTCTGCACTACATGGATGTTCATAGTGATCGTGATTTTTTTTAATTTTCTGAAACTAATTTTTTAATTTAATTTTTATTTTATATTGGAGTATAATTGATTTACAATGTTGTGTTAGCTTCAGGTGTACAGCAAAGTGATTCAGTAATACATATACACATATCCATTCTTTTCAGATTCTTTTCCCATATAGGTTATTACAGAATATTGAGTACAGTTCCCTGTGTTATACAGTAGGTCCTTGTTGATTATCTGTTTTACATGTAGTAATGTGTATATGTTAATCCCAAACTCCTAAATTATCCCTCCCCATCTAACCTTTCCCCTTTGGTAACCATAATTTGTTTTCGAAGTCTGTGAATCGGTTTCTGTTTTGTAAATAAGTTCACCTGTATCATGTTTTTAGATTCCACATATAAGTGATACCATATGATATTTGTCTTTCTCTGTCTGTCTTACTTCACTTAGTACAATAATCTCTAGGTCCACCCATGTTGCTGCAAATGGCATTATTTCATTCTTTTTTATGGCTGAGTAATATTCCGTTGTATATATGTACCACATCTTCTTTATCCATTCCTCTGTCAATGGACATTTAGGTTTCCTCCATGTCTTGGCTATTGTAAATAGTGCTGCAATGAACACTGGGGTGCATGTGTCTTTTCAAAATATGATTTTCTCTGGGTATATGCCCAGGAGTGGGATTGCAGGACCATATGGTAACTCTATTTTTAGTTCTTTAAGAAAATTCCATACTGTTCTCCATAGTGGCTGTACCAATTTACATTCCCGTCAACACACCCTCTCCAGCATTTTGTTTGTAGACTTTTTGATAATGGCCATTCTGACTGGCATGAGGTGATACTTCATTATAGTTTTGATTTGCATTTTTCTAATAATGAGAGATGTTGAGCATATTTTCATGTGCTTTTTGGCCATCTGTATGTCTTCTTTGGAGAACTGTCTATTTAGATTTTCTGCCCATTTTTTCATTAGGTTGTTTGTTTGTTTTTTTTTTGATATTGAGCTGTATGAGCTGTTTGTATATTTTGGAGATTAATTCCTTGTCGGTCACATTGTTGGCAGGTATTTTCTCTCAGGTTGTCTTTTTGTTTTGTTTATGGTTTCCTTTGCTGTGAAAAAGATTTTAAGTATAATTAGGTCCCATTTGTTTATTTTTGTTTTTATTTTCATTACTCTAGGAGGTGAGTACTAAAAGATACTGCTACAACCTATGTCAAAGAGTGTTCTGCCTATGTTTTCCTCTAAGAGTTTATAGTATTCAGTCTTACATTTAGATCTTTAATCCATTTTGAGTTTATTTTTGTGTATGGTGTTAGATAGTGTTCTAATTTCATTCTTTTACATGTAGCTCTCCAATTTTCCCAGCACCACTTATTGAAGAGTCTGTCTTTTCTCCATTGTGTAGTCTTGCCTCTTTTGTTGTAGATTAATTGACCATAGGTATGTGGGTTTATTTCTGGGCTTTCTATCCTGTTCCATTGATCTATATGTCTGTTTTTGTGCCAGTACAATACTGTCTTGATTACTCTAGCTTTGTAGTATAGTCTGAAATCAGAGAGCCTGAGTCCTCTTTCTCAGAATTGCTTTGGATATTTGGGGTCTTTTGTGTTTCCATACAAATTTAAATTTTTGTTGTTCTAGTTCTGTGAAAAATGTGATTGGTAAAGTTGATAGGGATTGCATTGAATCTGTAGGTTTCCTTGGGTAGCATAATCATTTTGACACTATTGATTTACAGTGGTATATCTTTCCATCTGTTTATGTCATCTTCAATTTCTTTCGTCAGTGTCTTATAGTTTTCAGAGTACAGGTTTTTGCTTACATAGGTAGGTTTATTCCTAGGTATTTTATTCTTTTTGATGCAGTGGTAAATGGGATTGTGAAACTAATTTTTACAATAAATATATGGGATCTAATTTTCTTGTAGTCATAGGTTTCTAAGGTCTAGGATATTTGTACTCCATGCATTATTTTTTGATTATTTAATTCTCATAAAACAGCACTGTGGGATGACACTCACTTTACAGATAAGGAAAGTGTACTTTGAAGAGATTGTATAACTCTCTCAAGCTCACAGAGTGGCTCTGTCATGGCCAGGATTTGAGTTTAATTGAGATCTCTTTGTCTCCAAGCCCACAATCCAATCCTGGACACTGGCTTCCAATTCTTCATGACTGATAAGAGCTTCAGGACACCACCTGATTTTTCTCTCTCTCAGTCCCTGCTGCATATCAGGCTTAGGCAGAGAGCAGACTCACAAGAACTATCTGTTGAATGAATGAAAGGCACATGGATTTAATAGGCTGAATCATGGATCTGACTTTTTTCATCACAAAAATCAGGTAAAAATCAGAAAACACCAAGCATGGAAACAATGATAAGGCCTTTACCTAGATTATCTCTTTAGCACTATCTTGTTTTATGGCATAAGTCAGCCAGTTCACATTCCCCAGGCTGTCCCCTTGCACAAATGAAGCCATATGACTGAGTTTTAACCAGTAGAATGTTAGGGAAAGTGATGAACACTACATTCTGGACTTGAATATCAACAAATATTTTTAAAGTGCCTTAGCAAATAATAACGTTTACATTGTTTTATAGGATTTATAGAGCTGTCTTTCTCCCTGTAACCAGAAAATGCTATTCTATTATCTTTTAGCAGTTAATATTACAGATGATAAGTTTGGGATTTTTCTGGTTATTTTTCCATTGTAGGTAACTTGTCCTTTCTATCTGAAAGATTATAATAGAGTCACATCATCTTAGGAGTTCAGATTTTACCAAAATATTGCCTGGTGAATATTACTTTTTATCAGTCCTGCTCTGAACTTGAAGAACCCTTTTAATCTGCAAATTCAGATCTGTCTTCAACTCAGGACACCCTCTCTCCCTACTACTTGTTAGGGCATTAATTCTCTTCCTAATTCCTTTTTGAACTGTTTTTCACATGTCAAGTCTTTGAAATACTTCTCCCCAAACTTCTTTCTCCTCAGAGCTTCCTTCTTTAAATCTTTGCTCTAGGCTTTGAGATACATCTCCCACTTGCCTCCACAGTGACCATCCTCTCCTTCATTCAGTCTGCTAAATTGTTGAATTGGGAAATCATGTGGTTTATCTCTGTGTTTGTGCTGCACTTGAGCCTCCTTCAGTGTCCTTGTCAATTTTAGTTCAGAATGTCACCTGTCATGCTCCATCAAGCCATTCATGGAAGGGACTCTACTAGTTCTGACTCATCTCCTATTCTGGCTGTCAGGATCACTTAGTTGAGTTTTCATTTCGTCTGTTCATTAATTTTCAGGTCTGGTTGTTGGAGTCTCCTAACTGGTGTTGGTCACACAATGTGGGGGAAATATTTTCTACCCCCAGGAGACTGGCAGTTTAGAAACCGGAAGATTGTTACTTGCCTGCTACAAAGGGTTCTCCCACATTCTAGCACAAGATAGGTCCTCACACCATGCCCTAAGGGGTAGGGAGGATCCAGCTCCTGCTTGGCCTCATGAGGACCAACAAACCAGACACTCTCAAGGCTAATGTCATTCTTTCCCTCAGGTCCATAGATCTCAAAACCAGCATTTTTCTCAGGAGCCTCCACACAGACCTTTGTTATCTTGATGGGACAATCACCTTTCCAGCTCTGTCTCTACACTTGAGAAAGAAAACCCTCTGCCCAACCTCCCCTCCTCACCTCAGCCTCATCTCCTTCCCATCTAGCTCAAGAAAAGTAGGAGTTGGGAGTTGAGAGTCAAGGAGAAGAAGGCTACAGCTAGATGGCCATCTTCCACGAATCCTTACTCCTCAGTGTTCTTAAAAACTGTCTTATTTCTGTTTTTTAAGTGAAAGGAAAGGAAAAAATATTCCAGGCAGGATTGAGAATATGAAATAACATTATTTAAATAATCAGGAAGAATCATGATCATGGGGTAGGAGGAAAAAGCCCTGTGTTGGAAACCAAACAACCTGTTCACTGGCTTGGGGACCCTTGCAGGAGATCTCATGGTCCTGAACCTCAATTTTCTCTTTTGTTGCATGAAGATGTTAGACCCTGCTATGGACTGAATATTTGTGTCCTCCCAAATTCAAACATCAAAGCCTAATTCCCAGTATGATGGCATTTGGAGGGATAGTCTTTGGGAGTAATTACATCATGAGGGTGGAGCCCTCCTGATTAGGATTAATGCCTTATAAAGAGAGACAGTGAGAGATGATCTCTCTTGGCCATGTGAAGATACAGGAAGAAGATGGCTGTCTACCAGCTGGGAAGCAGACTGTCTACCAGCTGGGAAACAGAGAAGTAACCACTGTTTAAGCCACCAGTCTATTCATTTTAATTATAGCATCCTGAACTAAGACAGAAATAGTTATCCCCAAGGACTAATCCAACATTAAAACCTTCTGAGTCTGTTAATTTTCTGAAATGACTTACGGTCAAGGAAAGCATTGCAAGAAAAAAAAGTTTTTGTAATAAATTACAACATGGGTTTGAGAAGTGGTTATGTCTTGTGAACCTTGTAAATCACTTCTGAAGCAGCTTAAGTCCCTCATTGCTTCCTTACGCTGCAGCCTGTGCCAGAAGATTACAGGATGTCAGCCACCCAGCAAGAGTCTTACACTGAGTATTGGCCAAATCTGGGAGGAAGAGAAAATGCCACCTCATTCAGCTAATTTGTTAGATTCATAAAGTGTCAGATATAGAGCTCCTTAGACACCACCAAGTCAAGCTCCGTCTTCTGATTCATGCTCAGTCTGAGTCCAATCTGCCTTGGAAACTAGAAGTGCAACAGAGCAAGAATCAAGAAAAAAAGGGTCTAACATTTTCAAAAACAGTGAAAGCTCAGTTCTTCCATCTGCCTAGCTGTTTCAAAAACCATAACAGCAAGCAGCTATAAACACAAGTTATGACCTGGAGTTGTCAGTGCCTTAGATCCCACAGAATAAACAAAGAAGAAAGAGAACAGGGAGTCACTGGGCTCTGCGGTCCATGCATCCCTCCCTGATGACCAGAGAGATTTGTGGAGACTGACCATAAAATGCACTTCCCATCCTGCCCTAGTGATGTTAGCCAGCCTAGCCCAGGCCACTTGACTAGTCCCTAATATATGAATGAATTCATCACACTCATTCAGTTCAAGCACTAGAGTCAACAATTTCACCAACTTGTCTTCCCTTTCCAAACTTGATACTGACCTCCTTGGCTCCAAAGCTCCTACTCTCTGTTTATGGAATCAAACCCATCCTTCAAGCCTGGTGCTTGACCCAGATTCTCTAGAGTTGGTCTCCAACTTCCCTCCTTACACTCACACCTGAGTTAATGCCTGTTCCAAGGAACTCTCGATAAACTTTCCACTTAAATGAACTTGGCCTCCAGGACCACACCCTGGAATAAGCTGTCCTGCTGAGTGGTGGTGAGGTTCTTCTCCCTTAGACTTATTTGGAGTGGCTGGGAGAGTTGAGGGTGATTAGTGCAGATATCAGTGGGATATTAAAAAATCAAACAGCCCTGAATGCTAAAATGTTGAATTTTATCCTAAAGAAAACTGAGAGATTTTAGAGGTTTTTGAGAAGAAAGAGCCCTTGATCAGATCTGTCCAGACTTTAAAAAGACCACCCTAGAGGCAGTGTGGAGAAAGAATGTGAGTGAGACCAGAGAAAAAGCAAGATCTATCCACAGGGTAGTAGAGTTACACAGGAGGATGTTGCTGCATGTCATGCAATAAGGGCAGAGAAAAGTGAATAAAGCCCTAATGGACTAAGAGAAGTGAATTTGAGAGATACAAATCTTGAGATGAGTTTTTAAAAGATAGGAGCCTAGGTTGGTAGGTGTAGTAGGTTTTATAGTGTCACCCCCAAAATTCATGTCTATCCAGAACCTCAGAATGTGACCTTATATGGAAATAGGATCTTTGTAGATGTGGTTAGTTAAGGATCTCAACATGCTCTCATACTGGATTTGGGGTGGGCCCTAAATCCAATGACTGGTCCTTGTAAGAATAGGAGAGGACACAGAGACAGAGAGAAGGCCATGTGAAGACAGAGGCAGAGATTGGAGTTATGCAGCCACAAGCCAAGGAATGCCTGAAGTCACGAGAAGCCAGAAGATCAAGAATTGTGAACGAATATATTTCTACTGTATTAAGCTACCCAGTTTGTGGTACTTTCTGTGGCAGCCCCAGGAAACAAACACAGTAGGGAGGGAAGGGGAAGGGATAGGTGTGAAAGAGTTAGCACCAGCAATAGCTAGGAGCAGGGAAGGGAAAATAAAAATAGTTAACAGAGCACTTCCTAGTCATGAAGTATCACGTTAAGATCCTTGCAGATTAGCTTCATTTAATCTGTGCAATAGCCCTATTACATAGGCATGGTTATCTCTCCCTTTTGCTAGATGAAGCAAATGAGAATAAATTAACTTGTTCAAGGTTACGTGGCTAGTAGCCCAGTTCAAGATTGGATCCTAGGGCTTCCCTGGTGGCGCAGTGGTTGAGAGTCCGCCTGCCGATGCAGGGGACACGAGTTCGTGCCCCGGTCCGGGAGGATCCCACATGCCGCGGAGCGGTTGGGCCCGTGAGCCATGGCCGCTGAGCCTGCGCGTCCGGCGCCTGTGCTCCGCAACGGGAGAGGCCACAGCAGTGAGAGGCCCGCGTACCGCAAAAAAAAAAAAAAGATTGGATCCTATCTGACTTTAAATTTCATGGTATACTTCTAGACATATATACAAAGATGGGAACTGGGTTAATGTGATTGTGTCAGTGGGTCCCTGAAGAGGAATCATGAGATATTAAATCTGAAAAATGTTTTTAGGACACATTATTAAATGGAGAAAGTTTTGGAACAAACACAGGCACTTGGGCTTGATTAAACACCAGTTAGAAGCCATTGTCTTTTCCCGCTTAACTATTCGATGTTGACCAGATAAGATTAACAGGCTGCCTCAAATCATTCTTCTTCACCCAGAGCACACAACCTCCCAACCAAGGCTGGGCAGGTGGGGTGGTAGGGCAGGGTTACAATGTCAGCAAGGGACAGTGTCCTCCTACCCCATGGGCCCTGGAAACTTGGGTCCAGAAAAAGAACTCCACCAATCCAAGAGGAACTGTTCACACCTGCAAACAATTCCCTTTGCAAAAATTCTGGTCAGTTTTTTGTTGCATACATACACACAAAGATAGATAAGATTAAACAGATAAAATAAATTATAAGAGATCTCCTTGGGGCAAGGAGAAGCAGCCTGTGGATAGGGAATGAGAGGAAAGGGGACTGAAGTTCTCTGATTATCAACATACCACACACTTGGCGCACATGCACACAAAAGCTCACATATGCCCATTACACACACATGTAAAAACCCTGTGCACATGCATACATGGGAGCATGTGTGCATGCACGCGGACACACACAAACACACACACACACACACATCTGCCTCTTTCTTTCCTCCAGGACAACTCCCTCACTTGTTGGGGGAGAAGGGAGCATTCCTGGGGGATTTTACTTCTCTGAAGGAAGAAACCAAACTGATCTTACTGCAGAGTCCAAGCACTGGGACAGCTTAGGGGGAAGGTGGGAAGGTTGGAGGCTCAATATGCCTCTCTGAGAGCCTGGCAAGTTTATGTCCTCAAGTTCAGTACTCTGAGCCTGCTGGGTGGATGGTGCCTGGGAAAATTCTCAGAGTATCCCTCTGAGTCAGCCTGTGCATTTTCTGATCAGGATAGAGTGAAAAGATTGTTATTTTTGAGAAGCAAGAAGAGAGAGGAGGTTGCCTCTTTCACCTAAGGATGGACCAACAGCTGTCATTTTAATGGCAGTAACTGACAGTAACAGCTTGGTGGCATCATATTTAATGGGAAGAGACCAGCTCACCTCATGCCCTGGTTGCTATGTACAGAGTTCCAAAGAGACCATAACAAAGGCTGGGAGAGTCATTGTTTAGAGTAGAAAGGAACAGGGCCTGTCCCCAAAGAAGGGAGGCTTGCTTTGACCAGCCTCATTGGAATTTATGAGGTCTGTGTAGCAGAGTTTATGGAAGTGGCCCCAGAGGCAGCCAAAGTCCCTTTGAATTGCTCAGAAAGCCTTCACTCCAAGCTGCTTCCCTAAGTAATTATTGAACTTGGGAGAATGTAACTAAAGAACCCAGGTCTCCCGTGGCCATATTTAGGCATAATGGAAGATTTCCTGGCATTTTAAAAATAACATCAGCTTCATTTTTATCTCCTTTGGGAGCTCGCTGACCCACCAGCAATTGGCCATTCCTCGGCAGAGGATAAGAAATGAGCCATATAATTTTAGATATGGAAATGAAAGTTCTAATCAGGTTTCATTAGCCCTGAGGGAGAAAAGAAACATATGTTCCAAGAATAAATATGTGTGAGTTTAAAAAATCAGCAGTCTTATTTTCTTTGCTTCCCACCCCATAACCACCCTGGGGAGAGAGAAATTGAGGACACATGTTGCTGAGGCCTGGTGGTGGGTGTTGCCACTGAAATGTTGCCAGGTCCCCTTCAGAAGTCAGTGTTGCTGACTGAAGTGGTGGCTGAGAGCCCAAGGCAGGTGACTAACAAATCAAGTGTTGTTTTTATTTATTTATTTATTTATTTATTTATTTTTGGCTGTGCTGGGTCTTCGTTGCTGTGTGCCGGCTTTCTCTAATTGCGGCGAGTGGGGGCTACTCTTTGCTGCGGTGTGCGGGCTTCTCATTGCAGTGGCTTCTCTTGTTGTGGAGCATGGGCTCTAGGCCCACGGGCTTCGGTAGTTGTGGCACGTGGGTTCAGTAGTTGTGTCTTGCAGGCTCTAGAGTGCAGGCTCAGTAGTTGTAGCACACAGGCTTAGTTGCTCCACGGTATGTGGGATCTTCCCAGACCAGGGCTCGAACCCCCGTCCCCTGCATTGGCAGGCGGGTTCTTAACCACTGCACCACCAGGCATGCCCAATCAAGTGGTTTAAGGACAAGAGATCTGCCTCCAGCAGCCCTACAAGCAGGAGGGGAAGCAACAGACATTTGTCCTGTCACTAGTGGGTACAGGGTGCTGTATGTGGTGATGATGTTAGCCTAGAGGGTTCAGAACTAATGCTGCAATGCAGAGTGCCTGCTTCTCCATCCTACAGTGGGCCACAATTTCCTGTAATGTCAGACATAATTTGTCTATCTCCTGTCCTGCTCAGTCTTTTACCAGGTTCCTCACCCCAAGTATTTCTGAGAATCTCTGAGGCATGTTGCGATGTCTCACAGTCCAGCCAGTTTGTCCCTTGTCACCTCAGTAAACCAGTCTGAGACTGGATCTACTTTTTGTAGAAGATTTTTCTTAATATCTCATGATCAGTTTCTTGAGACTTGTCACCCTAAGAATGGATATATTTCTATCCCTTAATTCTCAGTCACAAGCAGGGCCACTTTAATATATAGTAGCACTTTATTGAAGGCACTGGGCTCTAGCAGAGGGGAATTGCAACATGCAAAAAGCAAAGTTCTAAGCCCTAAAAAAGAATGAATTATTCCCATGTGCAGCAACATGGATGGAACTAGAGATTATCATACTAAGTGAAGTAAGTCGGAAAGAGAAAGACAAATATGATATCATTTATATGTGGAATTTAAATTTTGACACAAATGAACGTATTAATGAAACAGAAACAGACGCACAGACATAGAAAACAAACTTATGGTTACCAAAAGGGAAAGGGGGTGGGGGAGGGATAAAGTAGGCATTTGAGATTAGCAGATACAAACTACTATATATAAAATAGATAAGCAACAAGGTCCTATTGTATAGCACAGGGAATTATACTCAATATACTGTAATAAACCATAATGGAAAAGAATATGAAAAAGAATGTATATATATGTATAACTGAATCACTTTGCTATACACCAGAAACTAACACTACATTTTAAATCAACTATACTTCAATTTTTTTTTAAAAAAAGCAGGGAATTCCCTGGAGGTCCAGTGGTTAGGACTCGGTGTTTTCATTGCTGGGGCCTGGATTCGATCACTGGCTGGGGAACTTGCAGTTCAATCCTGCAAGTGTGTGGCATGGCCAGAAACATAAATAAACAAAAATTTAAAAACACAAAGTAAATGCTAGATTGTGGATATAGCTATTTCCAGTATCCACGATGGCCATCCATCCCCTCCCCGCTGGTTCTCCAGCATGTTGCAAGGGTCAGTTACCTATTCTCAGTAAGACTTCTATGGACCACATCTCCCTTTCTTGGAGCCCAGGCTCCCAAATCCTGACTAACCACATATATATGACCACAAACATAATCTGAGTGATGTGATCCCAAACACAACAAAGACATTTTTACATTATATGTACAGCAACATTGCACCCAATTAGGCAGAACATTCCATTGCAGAACCGAGAAGCAGGCTCAGCTCTAGTGATTAGTTATAACAACAGTTACAACAGCAATAAATATAATAGCAGCAATGGTTTATTGAGCATCCACTCCATACCAGTAACAATGCTAACTACTGCATATATGTTATTTCTAATCTTTATATTGCTATTGATGTTGTTAGATATTAGTTCCATTTTATGGATAAGAAAACTAAGGAGAAATAAAGTAACTTGTCCAAAATCATACTCTTGGAAAAATTAGAAATAAGATTAGGATAAAGATGCTCCAAGACACTGAACCAGTATGAAAGCTGATTCCCTTCCCCAAGGAACTACAGGGGAAAAACACCAAGAAATTTCCAGGAGACCTGGAGTTAGGCTATTTTGAATGGTGTATGGATGGGGCTTTAATAAGAGGCAGAACTGCGTACTTCGGGAGAGTACAATAAGATAGAAATGCTTGGTGATCTGCTCTGCTCTCCTCTGCTATTGCCTTGAGCAAACACTGTCTGCCCTCCTACTTGTGGCTCTCAGCCACAAGTCCAGTTCTAGGTGACACAAACAAGGTGGCACACAAGATATGTAGTTTTGAGGTGCTAAGAAAAACAAGTGAAGACTAACCTTGAGCAGAAATCCTCCTTCCAAACTCCTGCGGCTGACAGACTTTTTAAGGATGCTTCTTCCTGGTGGGCAAAGAATGAAAAGTAACTGATTGGTTGTCCCATGCCTGGCTTTTTCCTTCGCAGGGCTCAGCTCCCTAAACTGTGCTAACTAGGGTTGTTGCAAACTAAGGTCTAACCTGGTCTGACAAAATAGCCAATATCCCAGGGAAGATGAGCTCACAAGCCAAAATAACAAGCATTTGAGGAGCACAATTATTTCAAATGAAAATAACTTAGCAGGTTATATATTCCACCAAAAGCAGAAATATTAGCAAAAAAAAATGTTTGCCTAGTACAAATATTAAAAGAGATAATAAAAGTTATTAGCAATTTGAAGCAGAACTAGAAAGTATAAAAAGAACCAGGAAGAAATTAAATATGAAAAGATATTAGTTAAAAATAAAACTATAAATGAAAGAAATAGCAGAAAGAATTAGCTAAGGAATGGATTACCAACTGAAAGACTGAACTGAGAAAAAAAATCCCAGAGGGAAGAATGAAAAGGCAGAGAAATACAAAACACAAAAGAAAATCTTTAGAGGTGAAGGGCCAGGGAAACAGAAGTCATAATAGAACTTCCAAAAGAGGGAACAGTAATGGAGAGAAGGAAATATTCAAAGAAATGGAGGTAGGCTTCCCTGCATGTAAGAGAAGAAGGAAATGGGAGAGGAGGAAGGGGCTTCAGATTGAAAGGGCCAGAGAGTCCCACAAAAACCCCACATTAGACATTAATAAGAAAATGTAAGACTATCAAAGACAAGGAGAAAATTATGAAAGTTCCTAGACAACAAGGACAGGTCCTGAATTCATAAGCAAGGATTAGATTAATTTCAAATTTTCAATAGCACATTAGAAACAACCATAACAAAAAAAAAAAAAAGAATGAAAAAAATAGTGTGGTGTCTTCAAAGCATTGGGGAAAAGTATTAGAACCATAGAACCAAGAAACTTTTAATCTTTCAAATTGTTATTTAAATATGATAAAAATATTCTCAGGCGTCAAAACCCTCAGACTGCCACAAAAAGACTTATACTGAAATTAATTCTGTATTAAGTACTTCAATTCGAGAAGAGAAAATTCCAGGAGATAAGATGTGTATGAAGTAACAGTGATCAAATACTTTAGTAGAGTTTGATGTTGTCTTAAAAATTAGCTACAAGAAAAACAAAGAGAAATTACATGCATAGTTACCCAGATTTAAAGTCTACATCAGTGGTTCTTAAAATGTGGTACCTGGAAAAGCAGTAGCAGTATCACCTTGGAATTTGTTAGAAATGCAAATTCCCAGGCCCCATCTTAGACCTGCTGAATCAGACACTCTGGGTGTGGGGACCAGCAGTCTGTGATTTAACAAGCCTCCCAGTGATTTGGATACACCATTAAAATTTGAGAATCAGTGGTCTCAAAGTGTGGTTTATGGACCCCTGGGAATTCCTGAGACCTTTTCAGGGAATCCACAAAGGCAAAACAATTTTCATAGTAATACTAAAAATGTTATTTGGCTCTCTATTCTCTCTCGTGACTGTATAAAGGAGTTTTCCAGAGGCTCTATGAGTTACGAATTTTTTTTAAATGTAGTAACAAATATAAGAATCTTTTCTAAGACTGACAAAAAGAGATTGGCTAAAATGTAAGGCAACACCACTCTTTCATTTAAAAAAATGCAGTTATTTTTCATGAAGATATGTTATCATGTAATGGGTTTGCTATTATTATTTTTCAATGAATTAATAAATATTTTAAATATTCTCAGTTTTAATTTGTAATATGATAAGCTTTAATAGATATAACTCCCATAAACAAAAGTCTTTGGAATTCTAAATATTTTTTCAGCATATAAAGAGGTTCCGAGACCAAAAAGTTTGAAACATTGGTCTGGATATTGTCAATATAATGGGATAACAGGAAATGGAGAACAACCATATGAGAATAAGCTAACATTGTGTCATAATGGGGTTATATAGTGAGAGCAATTCAAAGAAAAAGTAAGGATTAAAAAGAAACTTACAAAGTGGGATAAACTAAAATAAATAAAATAAAATAAATAAAATAAACTTTAATGGTAAAAAGAGGTCCAACTTATAAATGATTAACTTAAATGGACTAAATATTCCAATTAAAATACAGACTGTATCCACATCAACTTAATCAGACTGAAGAACCATAAAATTAGAAAAAATGGGCATTATTTTTTTAAAAAGGTAAAAATGGACATTACTTAATGATAAAACCTTCAGTTCAATGGGAAGATGTAATAATTCTTGATCTGTATACACCTAATAATTTAGCCTCTACCAAAAGCCAAAATTGACAAGTCTTACATCTAATATCTATAAATCCAAAAATACACTGGAAATTTGACCAAAACTGCCATATCCTGGTTTATAAAGCAAGTGTCAAAAAGTTTCAAAAGATTGTAATAATAGAGAGTGTGTTCTTTGAACACAGTAGAATTAAATTACAAATGCATACAAATGAAAAATAACAATTTATTTCTAAATAATCAATAGATCATAGTAGAAATAACAATAGAAATTAGAAAATATTTTGAAATAAATACTACTGAAAATATGACATATCAGAATGTGTGTGAGGAAAATGAAGCCATATCTGAGGGAAACGCATAGCATTAAATGCAAGTATTATAAAAGAACATGATGAATAACTTTATACCAATACATTTAAAAATTTAAATAATATGAACCAATTTCTAAAATATGAATAAATGCATTTATACCATTCAAACTGGTACAAGAAGATATAGTTTCCAAAACTAATATAAGAAGATATAGAAAATATAAATCATTTACTCATCAAAAAAAATTGAACCCTAATTAGTGGATAAAGAAAGATTTGAGGTCCAGATTACCTCACCAGAGAATTCTTCCAAATGTTTAAGAAAGAAATAAAACTAATTTTAGCCAAACTCTTCCAGAGAATAGGAAAAAAAGAAACAATTCTAAACCCATTTTTTGAAGCCAGTACAGACAGTCCTCGACTTAACAATGTTTCAACTTAACGATGGTTTTGACTTTCGGATGATGCAAAAGCAATACACACTCAGTAGAAACCATACTTCAAATTTGGAATTTTGATCTTTTCCGAGGCCTCTGACATGTGGTAGACACTCTCTGGTGTTGCTGAGCAGGGCAGCAGTGCAGCTGCTGGTTGGCCACTTGATCACAAGGGTAAACCACCAAAACACTGACAACCATTCTGAATCCAGACAACCATGCCATTTTTTCTCTTTCAGTACAGTATTCAATAAATTCCATGAGATATTCAGTACCTTATTATAATATAGGCTTTGCGTTTGATGATTTTGCTCAACCCTAGGCTAATGTAAGTGTTCTGAGAATGTTTAAGATAGGTTGGGCTAAGCTATATGTTGGGTAGTTTAGGTATATTAAATGCATTTCTTACTTACAATATTTTCAATTTACAATGCATTTATTGGGATGTAACCCCATTGTAAGTCAAGGAAGTTCTGTATAATCTTGATACTAAGTTAAATGTACCAAGACCTTATTAAAAAGGAAATTTATAGGCTAGTCTCTTACTCATGAACAAGGTGTAAACATCCTAAAAAGAATATTAGTAAGCCAAATCCAGCAATTACACAAAAAGAATAACTAGACTGTGTTCGTCCCAGGTGTGCACCGTTGGTTCATTTAAAAGTCAACCAGTGTGACTCCCCAAACTATGAGAATAAAGAAATAGAAAACAATATGATCACCTTAATAGATTAAAAAAATGTTATAAAATTTAACAATATTTAAATAGTCTTTAGAGCCTTAGCAAACTTCCTTAATCTGATAATGGTGAGAATGAAAAAGAGAGAAAGATGGTGTGGGTGGGTAGGGGAAGAAAAGAAGGAAATTAGGAAGTTAGGAAGGAGGGAGGGAGGGAGGAAGGAAGGAAGGGAGGAAGGGAGGGGAGGGAAGAGAGGAAGCCTACCACACAGGAGAGCAACAGAAAAATGATTCAGAATGCTAGTTATGTAGCAGTTTGGAAGTTTGAGGCAGGAGGAATTCATCCAAGACAGCAACCAGTTCTACTGGCCTCCCTCTTTATCTTTTTCGTTCAAACCCTTTCAGAGAACTCAGAGCCAGTTTGATGGAAGGCCAAGTGGCCTATTCATCCCTATACCTACAAATGCCTTACCCATGCTTTGCACATAGTAGGCACACCCTAAGTGTTTGTTAGAGACAGTAATTCGGGGACCATAGTCCTTAAAGCAGCACTGATAAGCTTCATTATTCTTTCCCACCTCCTCATCGTTAAGGTGGAATATTTTTTGCAAACATGAGATGATGAGAGTTACCACAGTGTGTTGATTTTACTCTTCCCTGTACCCGTGAAATTAACTCAGCAATAGTTTCCTGCCTGGAGAATTAATAGGACAGCTTCACTTTCCCAGGTCTCCTCTCTCCTATGTGGTGTGTTAGCATGTGTTTGTTCTCCCCTCTTCTCCTCTCGTCCCTCTATCTGATTTGGCTGGGGATTCTTTTACTTTTTCCCATCATTCTCTTGCCTTTATCTCCTTGTAAATATCAGTTAATGAAAGTTTAAATGAATGCAAGCCTTATTCCAAGCCTTATAATCTAAATTTCTCTGCCCAGCACTGATATTAGAGAAAAATAACAAAGAGTTTTTCTGGAAAAGCACACCTCTTTTGTTTCTGATTTAAAATATAAATTTCCTACGGTGCTCTCAGCTTCACCAATTTACAGCTTCCTTGGGAAAATCCCTATAACTCTGGGAAACCACTTTGTCCTAGTTCAGTGAAGGCAGTTCTTAAGGAGGCTGCATAGAAGTATGGGAACGACAGAATATCAAAGGCCTGGTTTTTACATTATTTACATAAATTTAAAATTATTTTACATAATTTATATTTATGTATAAAATAGTAATTACATAAACATAATTATAATACATAGTTGTATTACAAAATGTATAAATTATTTTACATAACCAGGAATCCTGAGCAACTCTGAAGGGCCTAATCCATTAGTCCTTAATTCTGTTAAAATTACATGTCTACGTACCCCAAGAGAGGCAGCAAGTTGAAAATTCCCTGTGGAAATTTCCTTTTCCAGTGGGAAGCCAGAAAGATTTCTAGATCAAAGACATCACCACTTCTGGTTTTCCCTCCAGAGAACAGTCAGATAAGGGGACTTTTCTCCTAATTCCACTTATTGAAATGATAACAAGCAGATACCCTGTGCAACTCAGCCTTCCAGCTGCTGTTAAGTCCTGAAATCACCCTTATGATTGTATACCTCCGGAAAGAGCTGACTTCTGGCTGTCAAAGTGACAGCACTGTGACAGCATCTCTCCTGTGCTTTCTTGGATCTCTGCACATTTGGTGTCAGATTCCCTGAGGAGATGAGGAGGATATACAATGGGTGGATGGGCCCAAGGCAGGTGGTGGGAAAGCAAGTTGTTATTCCCATTGGGCACTCCTATTTGGGAATTTTGCTACGACAAATGAAAGTCTAGAGAGGAGCGTAGTTTTCCCAAGATATACGTAGCCCTATCTTAAGTATCCATTCTTATCTTTCAGGGGAAAGGCAACTAATTATGCCCAGATTAGTAGGTGGCCTCTGTTACCTCTTCATCTATATTCATTCTCTATCAGGGGTTTTAGGTTTGGGGAAAGGAGGGTTGGTAACTCTGAGTGCAAAAGGGAGGGGAAATTTGTTTTTCACACAATAAGCACAGAGGGAATTTTGAAGCCAAGATTCTTTGTTCAGCTGCTTTGTAACATATAGTACACTTGCTCTGCAGCAAAGGGATTTAGGGCTTTCCAAAGGGCTGAAAGGTCTTGGAATATGCCTCCACTGCAGGCTACAGAATTATGTTGTCTAGAAACTCGAAATACCACAAACAATGATTATAGAATCCCCATGCCACTTGGAAAGGGATATTGTAAGAAGAAAATGAGATAATATCAGTGAAGCACTTAGGAAGGGACATGGTTAAGGACCTCTAATAGCAACAGCAATTGTTCCTGTTGTGTAATATGTATGTTTATTTTCCTATGCTCATCTTCCTCAGTGGTAACAAGGCCTTGCTATTTTATCAATGCTAACTCTTCCAAAATCATCAAGATACCTGACTTCTGTTATATCACCATTTTTCTCATGTCCTTGGACATACTCATTAATTCATTCAACAAACATTTATGAATACCTATTACATATCCTACTAAATCGGAGGTTCAAAATGGGCAAGATATGGTCCTTGTTCTTCAAGGGCTTACAATCTAGTTGGAGAAATAGACACATGAACAACCAACTCAAACATAAAGCATAGAGAGAAAAGTAATCCCCAGTGTAATGAAGCATAAGGTTTGCAGTCTGCGTAAAGCAGGGCAGCAGGGCTACGGAGAGAGCAGCCAATTCAAACCGGGAGGCAACAGAGAAGGGGGTTGGAAAAGGCTGCCCGGAGTAGGGGAAGCTTGCACTGCCTTTATAACTAAATGAGGACTCTGTGTCCACCAAGTCAGAAAGGGAAAGGGGTAGAGGACATTCTAGCAGCCTGAACAGAGTGGGCAAGGAGGGCCACGGGTCACCAAGAAGTGTTAGTTCAACTGCAAATTGCGTGCCTGAGGCCAGGAAAGGCAGGGAGTTCAGGCAGGACGAGGGGAGGAGCCGGCTGGAGGCCGATCCTCAAGGACCTTGCTTGCCGGGGACTCCCACCGCTCCGCAGCCAAAGAGAGGCGGCCCACCTGTGCTAGCTAGCAGCTTGTGGCGCGAGATAAGGGGCCCAGTAGGGACCCAAGCCCCGTGGTACCCGCCTCCAGCGGGATCGCTCAGCAGCCCAGAGCGCGAAAGGCCGGCGGGCGCACAATCCTGTTCTGAAACGCAGGAACTGGGACTTTTGTTTTGGCCACAGGACGGGACTCAGAGAGCACACAATGCCCAGTGTTGAAACTCCCTGTTTGGAAGGAAGAACAGTTGCACATCTGGGAAAGGTTAGGGTCAGACCCAGAAGCGCGGGGAGCGGGCACATTCCTCTGAGACGCTGCGGCGGTGACGTCAATCGCGGCTGGGCTTGGCCAGAGCTGCTCGCGGGCAGGAGTCAGGGCCCATTAACTCTGCCCAGCGCCCGAGTGTTTATGTGGAAAATGTGAGGCCAGGAAGTTGCTCCTAATTATGATTTGGAGGTTGTCAAGTCACTGTTCTTTAGCGGTTGGTTTCCCTCTTTCCCACCTTCCCAGCTCCATTCGTTTCCTAGTTTCTTTTGGTAGCCCAATCTCTCTCTCTCTCTCTTCCTCTCTCGCTCTTTTACTGAAAAAAAAAAAAAAAGGAGAGAGAGATTTGCTTTGCATTTGCTCCTGCGCCTTCTCTGCGTTGCTTCCTTCCTCTCCCTTGTAGATCTTACCACCGCTTCACACCCACCACCTCCCGCCACCCCCATGGCTGTGGGCCCATCTGGGGAAGGAACTCTCCCAACACATGGCCACTTATAACATAGTGTTTGGACCATCAACGTTTTCCTCTTTCAAACAAGCTGCACTCTGCACAGGCACCATCATGGCCCCTCCCCAAAGCCAAGTCAGAAGGAGCCAGGAAACCTGCCCCTTACCCTTTCAGGCATCAATCAAATTTAAAGAAAAAGACGGCAGCAGCTAAACTTTGTAAGCCGGGAAGTGCTCAAGGCCTGAAATTCCACCTTCTCTTCTTGCCTCCATCACATCCCCAACACTTCCAAAGCCATTATCATCCACCCAAAATGATAACTTGGAGGACTAGAGACCTGCTTGTAATTACCATTATCCTATTTAATCCTCGGCCAAGGTGAGGCACCCCAGCACTCCATTGCCAACGCCCAGGGAAAAAATCCTAACAGCCTCATATAATGAGCAGTTACCCACATACAGATGATTCACTTTAATAATAATTGACAGTACATTTTAAGTCCAAGGCTACTTTTGTATTTGCCCTATGACTTTCCCCCACCACCCACTGATCAGCCTCTTCCCCAAAAAATACTGCCAAGAAGCTTGAGGAAGGAAGAGAGGAGCCGAGACTACACTTGGAAAACACAACTCATACCGGCCTCAACTACACATGAACTGCAAAGTAAATAGGCAGGAGAAAAAAATTTATATATATAATTTATTTTTATATAATTTAAATTTACATATTCATATAAAATTTACAAATTTATACTTATATATATAAGTTAACTTTAAATGTATAACTAATTTTAATGGGAATAGAGATAGACAAAGAGAGATAGAGAGATGTATACATAGATTTACTTTATAGTGATGTAATATTAATTAACGTTTATTGTTACATATTATAATTAACATTAAATGTAACATTACATTTAATAATGAACACACATCTTCAGTAAACAGCTTGATGCATTTTAACATATGTAAAATGTATCAAGCTGCTGAGAGCCAGAGCTAGAGCAAGAGAGAGAGAGAGAAAGAGAGATCATTTATCATCACCTAGATCAAAATAGAGGACATTTTCATTACCTAGAAGTTTCCTTTATGGCCTTCCCAGTCAATAACTTTCCCCCAGCGGCGACCACTATTCTGACTTCTACCACTATGCATAAGTTTTGTCTGTCTTGCTCATCACATAAATGGAACCATACAGTATTGTATTCTTTTCAATCTGGCCCCTTTTGCTCATAATGTTTGTAAGATTTCCACGTTGTTACATTTAACAAGATGTAGCCCATTATTTTTCAGTGTTGTGTAGTATTCCAGGAATTCCCTGGCAGTCCAGTGGTTAGGACTCAGTGCTCCCACTTCACGGGGCTCAGGTTCAATCCCTGGTCAGGGAACTTGGATCCCACAAGCCATATGGCCAAAAAAAAAGTGCTGTGTAGTATTCCATTTATGAACATACCATAATTTATCTATTCTACTGTTCAATCACTTAATTTTTAAAACATTATCTATCCTTTAGGATTATACAGACTACTCTTTCACTTTAATCAGGTACTAACTACAGGACAGTACACTTTACACCAATGATTTGCAACCTCAGCTGTATGTGAGAATGACTTAAATAACTTTTTACCTTACTTGTGGTTTTTGCTGTATCATGGATCATGGGTACCTCTGTGGAAAGACAGAGCTCCCCAGACTTCCTTAGAAGATAGGATGGTTTCTTTATTTTGATTGAGACTAGAGGATATAAAATGTGATTGAAAGATTCTGCGTTTATGTAGCATAACACAGATATGACGATGACGATGACGGTGATGCTGATGACGGCAGACATTACGTGTTGAAGCTCCCTGGATACCATACACTGTGCTCAGCACCGTACAGACACACTATCTGGCTGGCTCTTTATTCAATCCCAGTACCTAGCACAATGGCAGGCACAGAGCAGGTCCTCAAAATATACTCAGTAAGTAAATTTAATTTGATCCCCAGAACAACCTTTTGAAGTAGTTATCATTATCTCTGTTTTAAAGAGGAGGAAAAATAGAATGTCAGAAACTGTGCCCAAACTTACCCAGCATAAATATGGGAAAAGTAGGAATCAAATCCAGATTTTAACAACACTACTAATCTATCCTCGAATGAGACTTAAAGATATGACTTTTCTGGTGAGGGAGGGGTGAGAAGAGGGTAGTATTATCCCAGATGGGGGTGTTGGATGACCTGGGGAGTGAAATCTTAAAGAAGCTCAGATACAAGGGAAAAGTGTGATACTTTCATTGATCCACTACTATGGGCAGAGCACCCAGATAATTAGTATTGAAGCGATGAGGACACCTACTCATCTTCACAACAAGCTCTTTAAGTTGGTTTTATCATCTCTACTTTATAAGAAGTGAGAAAACTGAGGCTTTGGAACATTAAGGGCCACAAGTGGCCAGGAATCATACAGTAAGTCATGTACCCACAGTTCTAAACCAGGTCTCCCTAACTTCAAAGTCCTCACTCTTTTTACTACATCCTGTTGAAAAGAGGTGAAGATGTGGCAACAGCTGGAGATTCAGTAGGCTCTGATATCAGCCTTACAAGAACATCATGAAAGGTTGAAGGAAAGTACAAAGTGAGATGATATTTTTAAGAAATAATGTCTTATGTTTGTTTGAGCACTCACGGATGTACTAGAGCCTACTAAGGATTTTTCATCCATCATCTAATTAATCCACACAAAAACTTCTGAAGAAGGAGCTATTTTTATTTTCACATTACAGATGAGTCACTTGAGACTTAGAGAGGTCAAGTAGCATACATGAGATCATGCTGTCATTAAATGACCAAGCCAAGGTTAGAAGTCAACCATTTGGCTCCCAATCGCATGCTTGTAACCCCCTTGCTGCACTGACTCTTGAGGACTAGACAGGAGGAAACAAATCACCTGGGCAGAAGCAAAACCAAGGAAAAGTGCTAGGACTCGGTGTGATGTACCAGAGCTAAGGGTGGTTCAAGACTAACCTACCGCATGAATGTCACATTTGTGTCCCCAAGGTCATGACCTAAAGCTGAAATAGGGACTTGGGGACCAGATAGAGAAAGCTCATTTTCCCAGGGATCAAGGTGGTCGAAAATAGAACTGAAACAGTACAAATACGTTTTCAAGAAAGGATAATAATCTTAAAATTAGTTAGTTGAACCATCTTCCTGGTTCTCCCAAACAAGAGAAGACCGATAATAAACCAAAGAATGGTTTAATCTTAAAGCAATATATTGATCACCATAAGACTTCAAACAACACTCCCTTAGGCCACTTCGTAGCAGAGGTGGGATGACCTTCTGTCAGCTACCTGTGCTCTCAGACTTATTTCCGTAAAGGACTACCCACCCTATCCCAGCTAGACAATCTATAAAGACATGTGGATTTGTAATGGGAAACCTTAATTAGCTACATTCCAAGCTCTTCCTGGGGTTTACAATCTTGGGATAGGCAATCTTGGGGAGCACACTGTTGCCAAATGTCTACCAAAAGCCTGCCTGAGTGAAGCAATATTTGAGAATGCTTTTTAGAAATGAAAATGAATCTTTAAATTAATCTGATTATAAAAATAATATATGCTTAGTGGAGAAGATTCAAATATAGAAAGTATAAAGAAGAAAGTAAAAGCTGCTTAAGAGTCAATCACCCAGAAAGGACAATTGTTAACATTTTAGTGCGCTATCAGCAGCTACATGGGAAAACACACACATACACACAATTCACGTGCCAACTGGGCTTTTCCGTACTTTAAGACTGAAAGATGGTTATGAATCCCTTGTCTTTGCCTGGAGGGAGAATCCATTACCTCCCGCATTTCTATGAAATACTCCAGTGCTAACAAGCCCATGATTGCCTCTGTCTCTGATGTCATCCCATGTTCCCTGAATTTTGGTTCTCTGCTGTGTCTTACAGCTATTCCTCTAACTCCAGACGGGTGTTGACCCAAATGAAGAAATCAGTCACATTCGTCTCACACAATTCCTTTGCTTGTGAAACAAACTATAATAAATGGGAGTTATATGGCAAAAAAGGCAAACAACAAAATCTACCGTTAGTTACTCTGGTTTCTCCTTTTTCCTGCTCCCTCTCTTCTCTTCTCTACTCTCCTTCCATCCCCCAAGTCTCTGTGCATTTCTAAGGCACAGTGATTTAGTTGTCTCCCTTGTGACTTCCTATCTTGCTAATCCAAGTCCTTGGGACTTCACCTTCTCCTAGCAGCTTAGAAAGGTATTTTACTAAACAAATATAATACTTTTTTTAATAAAGGGAATCAAATGTCTACTGGTAAGATATTTTTAACCTCACTTTATCACCATTCTAATAAATATACATGTGCCCTGTTAACTTCTAAGAAAGGAATCACATGCAGCTATTTGCAAATATATTTGACCTTTTGTTCCCCAGAGTGGCTTTCAGGCCCAGTGTGCCACAGAACACACTTTAGAAAATATTGGGTAAAATTCTGTTAGAAAGAATAAAAATAAAAAAGAATTGTTCAAAGCAAACAGCTTTGTGACAATGGCACACTATACCTGATAACCAATCCTTCAGACAATAGGAGGTTTGCTCACACTCAGTACTGTGACACTGAGAAAAATCCAAGGCACTGTAGCCCTCAAAAGTGGGATACTTAGAAAGGAAATACAGTCATTTAAAGCACTTAAAAGTGAAATTCTTGAAGCCACACGACTATGAGGATGATCTAGGTAAAATAGCCTCTTATTACTGGTCTTATTAACACTTATTCTTAAAATTCCAGAAAAGTAACTTCCTTTTATGAAGTCATGATAGAATTCTCCACTTTAGAAATGTTAGGTGTCCCCATTCCTCACTGCCACATGCTCATGTGGCTTGTTGTTTATGAAACTGGCATGGTGCTAAACTCTTTGCAGTGTCACTATTTGTGATGGTTAGTTTTATGTTTCAAAATGGCTGGGCCATGGCGCCCAGATATTTGGTCAAACATTATTCTGGATGTTACTGTGAAGATTCTTTTGGTTGAGATCAACATTTAAATCAGTGGACTTTGAGTAAAGCAGATTACCCTCCATAATGGATGGATTATGATTGGACAGGAGGGCCACATCCAGTTAGCTAAAGGCCTTAATAGAACAAAAACTGGCTTCCCCAGAGCCAGAAGGGTTTCTATCAGCAGTCTGCCTTAGGACTTGGACTGCAATTCTTCCTTGGGTCTCCAGCCTGACTGCCCACCCAGCAGACTTTTGATTGCCAAGCTTTCACAATTACATGAGCCAATTTCTCAAACTCAGTCTCTCTCTATGTCTCTTTCTCCCTTTCTCTCTCTCTCTCACTATATATATATATATATATATATATATATATATATATATATATATACACACACACACATATGTATGCAGATGTATATACACACAGACATATATAGATATTATACATATATATTTATGTATATATTTTATATATACACATCCTGTTGGTTCTGTTTCTCTCGAGAGCCCTGATGAATTCAGGGTCTGTCCCTTGTCTGCTTCCCTAGCTAAATGGAGAGTTCCTTGAAGGGAAGGAGCATGGCTATGTACCTCTCTTACTCAAGGTCTAACTCTCCACTTGGCATAAAGTAAGTACTTTTAAAATGACATAAATGAAATTGAAATTATTAATGTTATAAATTATTTAGTTTAGTGGAAGTATAAAAATTACTTTTACAATAAGAAAAATAAAAACTTTCAGTGGCCTAGAAATCTCTACATCTTTTTAGCTTTCCCTAAAAGTCCAATAAGCATTTTTAAGGAATTTAAAAATTCAGCAACTAATTTTTTTTAACCTGCAAAGTGTAGGATAAAGAGAACATTCCAAGTGGACCTAAAAAGATGAACTTTCAAACATTCCACTATGAGCTAAAAGAACTAAGTTTAGCAATAGATCAAGTGAAAAACAAGAACAAGAAAGAGAGATTGGAAATGCTAAATTGTACAGCTTTTAATTATTTCAAGGGCTAATTATGTTAAGTGCATATAAATGCCACAAGGTATAAGTTTAGTAGACTAATAAAAGTTGCACAGACATATTGAAGAAAAGATTAATAATTAACATATAACAAACACAACCAATAGTATATATTTTGGTTGCTTAGGGAAGGTAAACTTTTTGCATATTTCCAGAAAATATTTAGATTACACAAACTAAAATATTTAAGACTAAAAAACAATGATGAGACAATGGTTCAAAGAATAAATGGAGGGATAAGATTATGAAAATAATTTTGCATAAAAATTAATAATAGTCACATTATCAAGGATCAAACAAGCCCCAAATTATTAAAATCCCTACATTAAAAAGGGAAAGAGGGAAAAGTCCATAACATTCACAATTAAAGCAAAGAAGATCACTTACTTAAAATATATGGGAAAATCTCAGCTCTCCATACTTGTTGGAGATGCAAATCACTAATTTGTAGCCAGAACTTTCAAAATTGATGGGTGGAGCAATGAAATAGCAATAAGTAGTTTAATGTAGCTGTTGTACAGGGACAGAGTGTCAGGAAATGGGACTAATACTTTCTGTTTTTCCTCTCTTCCTAAGCTTCCTGGCTAATGTCTTATCTGTGCATGATTTTCTACATTATCATGTAGGTGGAACCAGATTGTAGATGTCCTTAAATGCCATAGAAAGGGGTTTAGATTTCATTCTAAGAAGGCAATGCGAGTCCATTCAGAGACTGTGAATTGGAAGAATAGCATGATCAAATCTGTCTGGTTGGTGAACTGAAGCAAAACAAATATGATATCTGAGGGTATATTAATGAAATTCAATAAATGGTCGTTCTATCCTTATTTATTGGGCAAGGCTCTGTGCTAAGAAATAAATGTAAAGAAAACAGATAAAATCCAACCCTTGTGGATGTTGTTGTCCAGTGGGGACACTTCCATAGTGCATGGAAAAGCTTAATTAAATCAGATGAGAAACTCAGTCTAAGAATATTTGACCTAATCAGAGCATCAGCAATTACTTGGTGCAGTCCTCTCATATTTACAGAAAATAAAGGTGAGGCTAAAAAAGAATCAGAGTTCTGATTTGAGTTTGGCAGTCATATATTCTATATGGACCACAATGCTAGATTTCGGAATCTGTGTTTCCAAACTCTAAGCATGAACTTTAAGGAATGTATCCATTTTGGGTCATAGTTGCTCAGTTTGTATTTATCTTAACAGAATTTCTTACCTTAAACATAGATATAGGGATGGATGTAAATGTAGATAGAAATAGAGATAGATGTTTGACTTAAAGGGTAGCATGATGATGTAGAAGCCCATGCACAGGAAGTTTAGAAAGAGAGGGAAAACAGAAAGCGAGAGCATAGGAACATCAACAATACATAGCATTGCAACATATCAATAGATTAACAAAAGCTGATACCTGAGTGCCAGAAAAAATGTACTCCGAGGTCTTAAAGTTCCATGTGAATTTTAAAATTGTGCCTAAATTTAACAATTTTAACCCGTATAAATGACCCACCATTGAAAATTAATCCAAGTGTAATTCGCATGTTCTAGACGACCACTTTATGAGTAAGTTCTCCCATAAAATTTCAGGACCACTTTTGCAGTGATAATTGCATTGGTACTAAGTGAAGTCCAAATGACCCCACAGAGCACTCTTTAAATGAAGGTTTATAGTTGCGCAAGTAGAAAAGGTGATGAGGGGATTCAGACATCTTTTGGAAGTTAGGGGAGAAGGTAACATAGGTATCCCAAACGCAAAACTCCCTAAGTTGTGTCTGTCAGTACTACATTCAGGTTGAGAGTGAATGGATACTGTGACATCCATGACAACTCAGTTCAAGTGAGAGTAGTAAACACACATGAAGAAATGTCACTTATTTTTTTAGACTGCAATGCCTAATAAAATAATGATTATTAAAAAATTATTACATCATTGAAACAGAAAAGCAGTGATTCAATTGAAGCAAAGTGACTCTCTAAATGTCTTAACCATTCAGTGTTGATACGTTTGTCCTTTACAATCGTTTGTTCATAGAATGATCTTCTCATTGGGCATGAACTCCTGTAAAGCAAGAATAGTGCCTTTAACAGCTTTACTGAGATCTAGTTCACATACCATGCAATTCACCCATTTAAAGTGTATGATTCATATATACACTACCAAATGTAAAATAGACAGCTAGTGGGAAGCAGCCGCATAGCACAGGAAGATCAGATCAGTGCGTTGTGACCACCTAGAGGGGTGGGATAGGGAGGGTGGGAGGGAGGGAGATGCAAGAGGGAAGAGATATGGGGACATATGTATATGTATAACTGATGCACTTTGTTATAAAGCAGAAACTGACACACCATTGTAAAGCAATTATACTCTAATAAAGATGTTAAAATAAATAAATAAATAAAGTGTATGATTCAATGGTTTGAGTATAATACATTATTAATTTTTAAAATTGTGGTTAAATGTATATAAATAAAATTCGCCATTTTTTCCCATAAATTTATTTATTTATTTATTTTTGGCTGCGTTAGGTCTTCGTTGCTGCACGCGGGCTTTCTGTAGTTGCTACAAGCGGGGAGCCACTCCTCGTTGCAGCGCGTGGGCTTCTCATTGCGGTGGCTTCTCTTGTTGCGGAGCACGGGCTCTAAGCACGCAGGCATTTGACTAATATTTATTATTTTGTTGAGTACTCTCAATAAGATATTTTTATGCCTATTTTAAAGATGAGGACACTGAACCCCACAGGGGTTAATCACCTTGTCAGTTATACATACAAAGTTAAGAGGTGAAACCAAACCCAGATCTTCAAGGCCTGCACTTTCTCCCACTAGAGTGGGCATTTCAGTCACAGTTTCAAAGCAGCAAATCAGAACTCAGGAGGTTATAGATAGATGCCCAAAGAACAAAAATAGAATATTAAAACCACAATTTACCCATGTAGGAGAATAAAGGAAAACAATACAAATACAACAGTAGAATTCAAAATAGTCAGAGGCCATTTAGCAGAGGGGCAAACAGCAACAAACAGGCATATGCACCTGATGAAATCTACCCTCTTCTTATAATGGTGTAATTAGGTTGGAATCAGCCCTGAGTCACCAAGCAAAATTTAAGTTTTGTCTCTTATTTTTAGGGTACCAATAAAAATTATAAGGAATTAAGGGAAGATTTCTAATAGGTACTTAATATAAAAGGTTTGGTCCTGGAGTAGATGTATTCATTCAACAGAATTTCACTGAGTATCTAGTATGTGCAGTATACTTAGGCAGTATTCCAGGCATTGGTGATGCAACAGGAAATAAAACAGAGAAAAATCCCTGACCTAGAGAAATTAAATTTTAATGGATATTGAATCTTGTATAAAATCTCTTAAGTGTCAGGTAAACAGATTACTTTGTACCATGCTTTCACTATTAATTTGCAGTCATCTCTACATCTTGTAAGTCTGAGCTAGACCCTTTGTAAACCAGGCAATGTGTCCTTCCTCTCCTGTTAGGCCACAAGTCATGTCTTCAGTTCTTACAGCAGCCATCACAGCACTCATCTCCTCTGAGGGCCACACACACAATCTGAATTCAATCGTTGTTTTGCTGGGCTTTACAACAATTACAAGAAAAGGAGAGACTGTGTTCCACCAAGTTGCATCCAGGACTCGGAAACCCAGAGCCCATTTGGATCAAGAGAGGGAAGCTCACGGAGGGACCAGTGCCCAGACTCATCTCCAGCTAACACGTGGGAAAGTTACATAACTGCCCTTTCTTATTCATCACCCCAACTAGGCTTTAGTTGAAATGTCAGATGTTCATCCTTGCCGTTGCATAGTTATCTCTGCTTTGGAATTGCCCCTGTGCTACTTTCAGTACTAAATGAAGACTCTGGGGTAATATTGGGCCTATTCCTCCAGGTCCACTGAGCTATCAGCTTAGAATCAAGGTCCCACTTTCTTCTTAGAGACCTGCCCCTTCCCTTGTCCAGCTGCCAAAGAAACAGACTGCTCCTGCCAAGGTTTCAGAAACTGCAGTCTTTGAATGGTGCAAGAAAGACTGTGTTTTGGTACAAGTTCAAGAAAGCTCTCGGGATCCTGCTTAGGAGGAAATCAGCCAAAACAAAGGGTTAGGAGGGAGTGATGGGGGAAGCTGTTTGATCCAATATCAAATCTCACCACTGACTCCTTTGAACAAAGGCTATCAAATGAAGTCCTCTCCTTGCGAGCTGTGTGAATTGGATTCCACTTACCTTCTGCCTCTTAGACAGGCCCTCCGCTCAGCAAGGGAGTGAATGACACGGGTGTGGGCAGTCCTTTCTGAGCTGGATGATTTAGTGAAGCATCTGGGGGATAGGGATCAGGTGAGGGGGATTTGGAAGGAGGAGGGGACTGAGCAAGAGGACTTTCCATCCCTCTGTTTGTAGTGCTGATAGGACCATATTGGTTGGGAGGTGGAAGAAGGAGGGCTCACTGTTCCCAAGGTTTGCACTCTGCCATAGAGCTAGTGGGGAGCTTTTGAAGAAAGATTGCCCCACCGCATTCCCCACCCAAGGCCCAGGGAAGGACTTGGGTCAAATTAATGATCTGGAAACAGTCAAAATCCAGTTGCTGTTTGGCTCTCCACTTCCAGGGAAATGTGAGCTGTCTGTTTTTGATTACTTTGCCCTTATCACATCAGGCTGTTCTTTATTAGAGGCAGTTTCATTTCCAAGAAACCTGTTTTGCTTCTCCTCCCTTGCTGTCTTCTGGGGCCCTGCCTCCTCCCTGTCCACCCACTCTGCCTCACCATTTCACCCCTCACCCCATCTACTACTGCATCAACTCCTTGCTTGTCCAGGAAATAAGCTGCTACATGACCCTAGCTAATACCAGACCTAAAAAATAAAAGATTAAATTTCAGTCAGTGGCTGCAGCCGATAGCAAAATATTACTCCCCTGCCTTTGCCTTTTCTAGGTTACTACCTTCTGCCTATGTTGTTAATGGGACAACGGACCTCAGTCCATTTTGTGGTCAAAAGTCAGCAACTTGGTGGAAATAGCCACTGTGTTTGCAAGTAGGGCTCCTTGTGAGAGTCCTGGTGGCCCATAGTTTGAAAGGCAGGATAAAGCAACACATCTGGATGTGGACTTCCCTGGTGGTACAGTGGTTAAGAATCCGCCTGCAAATGCAGGGGACACGAGTTTGAGCCCTGGTCTGTGAAGATCCCACATGCTGCAGAGCAACTAAGCCTGTGTGCCACAACTACTGAGTCTGGGCTCTAGAGCCCACAAGCCACAACTACTGAAGCCCATGTGTCACAACTACTGAAGCCTGCATGCCTAGAGCGCATGCTCCACAGCAAGAGAAGCCACAGTGAAGAGTAGCCCCTGCTCGCCGCTATTAAAGAAAAGCCCATGCACAGCAATGAAGACCCAACGCAGCCAAAAATTAATTAATTAATTTTTAGAAAAGACATCTGAATGAGCTGAGCAGACTCGCTCCAGTGTCTTTTCCCTCAGAACTCACCAATGTTCACAAACGCTGAGCATCTTCTATTGATCCACGTGTTCCACCAGGACCCGAGGCTGTTCTTAGCCAATGAGAATTGACTGGGTGGCCTGTTTCTTGCCCAGGTATCACTCAGTGAGACCCTGGTAACACGCTGTGCCTCACTGCAAGTTTCTCTTACATTCATTTTCTTCTATTTGTATTCCTTCTTTCCGTCTCCCTCACATTTCCTCTCCCACCACACTTTTCCAATTTCCCCCATCTTTTCTTAGAGTCTTACTCATGATGACTATGGTTGAAGGGCTAACTAATTTCTCCCTCACCAGTGTGAGAACTATCACCTAGAGTCCTCTGAGGTCTTCCTGCCCTTAAGCTTTAGAGAAGATCGCCACAACTCCATTCCCTCTTATGCCTTCCCTGTAGAATTCCAAAGTCCACCTCCAATTTTCTGTGCATTTCTCAAGAGGTAGATTCTTCAAAAATCAACCTGGTTCTCAAATCCTGCTTTCACCAAGCAACAACCATGTGGACATTAATCCTGCTCTTGCCATGTTATTTATTTCTATACCAAAGTCACCCAGATAAGAACCTGGAACCTTCCTTGGTTTAAAAAAACAACAGCTCTCACCAGGCACATGTGTGTAAGTAGACAGAGATGTTTATATTAGAACAACACACACAACTTCAAATTACATATGGAGAGCACTTTACATGAAATAGTCAAACCATACTTGAAGATTTTTCATAGACTAGCTGGCCCCAGCCTCATCCCCTCTCACTGTCCCCTCTTTCTCCATCTCTCCTCTCATCAACTCCTTGCTGTTCAGTCTTTATTATTGCAAAAAGGCCATCCATTTTTAAAGACCCACCTTCCTTAGGCAAAAGACCTGTACACTGAAAACAGTAAGATGCTGATGAAAGAAATGGAAGATGACACAAACAGATGGAAAGATATACCATGTTCTTGGGTTGGAAGAACCAGTATTGTCAAAATGACTGTACTACCCAAGGTGATCTACAGATTCAAAGCAATCCCTATCAAATTACCAATGATTTTTTTTTACAGAACTAAAACGAAAAATCTTAAAATTTGTATGGAGAAACAAAAGACCCGAAATAGCTAAGCAATCCTGAGAAAGATAAATGTAGCTGGAGGAATCAGGCTCCCTGACTTCAGACTATACTACAAAGCTGCAGTCATCAAGACAGTATGGTACTGGCACAAAACAGAAATATAGATCAATGGAACAGGATAGAAAGCCCAGAAATAAACCCATATACCTATCGTCAATTAATCTATGACAAAGGAGGCAAGACTATACAATGGAGAAAAGAAACACTTTTCTATAGACAGCTACATGTAAAAGGATGAAATTAGAACATTCTTTAACACCATACACAAAAATAAGCTCAAAATAGATTAAAGACCTAAATGTAAGATCGGATAGTATAAAACTCTTAGAGGAAAATATAGGCAGAACACGCTTTGACAAAAATCACAGCAAAATCTTTTTTGAACCATCTAGAGTAATGGAAATAAAACCAAAAATAAACAAATGGGATCTAATGTAACTTAAAAGCTTTTGCACAGCAAAGGAAACCATAAATAAGATGAAAAGACAACCCTCAGAATGGGAGAAAATATTTACAAATGAAGCAACTGACAAAGGATTAATCTCCAAAATTTACAAGAAGCTCATGCAGTTCAATATCAAAAAAAGCAAAAAACCCAATCCAAAAATGGGCAGAAGACCTAAATAGACATTTCTCCAAAGAAGACATACAGATTGCCAACAAACACATGAAAGAATGCTCAACATCATTAATCATTAGAGAAATGCAAATCAAAATGACAATGAGGTATCATCTCACACCAGCCAGAACGGCCATCATCAAAAAGTCTAGAAACAACAAATGCTGGAGAGTGTGTGGAGAAAAGGGAACCCTCTTGCACTGTTGGTGGGAATGTAAATTGATACAGCCACTATGGAGATTCCTTAAAAAACTAAAAATAGAATTACCATACAACCCAGCAATCCCACTAATAGGCATCTACCCTGAGAAAACCATAATTCAAAAAGAGTCATGTACCACAATGTTCATTGCAGCTCTATTTACAATAGCCACGACATGGAAACAAACTAAGTGTCCATCAACAGATGAGTGGATAAAGAAGATGTGGCACATATATACAATGGAATATTACTCAGCCATAAAAAGAAACGAAATTGAGTTATTTGTAGTGAGGTGGATGGACCTAGAGACTGTCATACAGAGTGAAGTAAGTCAGAAAGAGAAAAACAAATACCATATGCTAACACAGATATATATGGAATCTAAAAAAAAAAAAATGGTTCTAAAGAACCTAGGGGCAGGACAGGAATAAAGATGCAGACACAGAGAATGGACTTGAGGGCACGAGGAAGGGGAAAGGTAAGCTGGGGCAAAGTGAGAGAGTGGCATGGACTTAAATATACTACCAAATGTAAAATAGATAGCTAGTGGGAAGCAGCCGCATAGCACAGGGAGATCAGCTCGGTGCTTTGTGACCACTTAGCGGGGTGGAATAGGGAGGGTGGGAGGGAGGGAGACATAAGAGGGAGGAGATATGGGGATATATGTATATGTATAGCTGATTCACTTTGTTATAAAGCAGAAATTAACACACCACTGTTGGTGGGAATGTAAATTGGTACAGCCACTATGGAGAACAGTATGGTGGTTCCTTAAAAAACTAAGAATAGAGTTACCATATGATCCAGCAATTCCACTCCTAGGTAAAACTGTGGTTCAAAAGGATACATGCACCCCGATGTTCATTGCAGTGCTGTCTACAGTAACCAGGACATGGAAGCAACCTAAATGTCCAGTGACAGATGAATGGATAAAGAAGATGTAGTACATATATACAATGGAATGTTACTCGGCCATTGGAAAGAATGAAATGATGCCATTTTCCGCAACATGGATGGACCTAGAGATTATCATACTAAGTGAAGTAAGTCAGAGAAAGACAAGTATCACATGCTATCACTTATATGTGGAATCTAAAAGAAAATGATACAAATGAACTTATTTACAAAACAGAAACACTCACACACTTAAAGAACAAAGTTATGGCTGCCAGGACGAAGGGGTTGGGGAGAGGGATAGAGTGGGAGTTTGGCATTGACAATGTACACACGGCTATATTTAAAATAGATAACCAACAAGGACCTCCTGTATAGCACAGGGAGAGAAAGAGTTTAAAATTTAATCATTAAATTTTTCTTCTGGATTGTTTAAAAACAAGAGAGAAAGAAAGAAGGAAGTCTTCTGTTCAGAAGGGGAGAACAAGGAAAAAAAAAAGACCCATCTTCCTTAAACAGCAGTCATAGGATTATTTTTTAATGTTTAATTATAAAACATTTGGAACATTTAGAAAGTACAGAAAATAATACCACTGATAAGATTTTTAGATTTAGATGTTGAAATGTTGCCATTTTTGTTTCAGCCTGCTTTCTCTCTCGCTCTCTCTCTGAAATAAAATGCTTCCCAATGCAGCTAAAAGCCCAGGCCCATCCCTTTCCTTCCCTCCCCCCCTCCCTAAAGTTAACCGATATTCAAGAGTTGTTGCATCATTCTCCTGCATATTTTTGTATTTTTATTGTATACGAATGTTTCTACAAACAATATAGAGTATTGTCTGTGTGTTTAAAAATATTTGCTGAAGTGGTGTATTGTACTGGATGGTGAGAGTAAGCTTTGTGAGAAAGAACAACATTACAACGTTACCTTACTCTGGTTTCTATTTTCTCCAATCTCAGCCCTGAGCCCAGTGGCCCAACGTCTTGTACTCAACAAATGTGAATGAATTCATGAGAAAATAATCTCCTCAAAATCATCAATAACTAAACTATACCAAGTTAAGTGGTAAACCAAGATAGATGATATTTATACACTTTTTAATTTTTAGTAGAAAACTTCAAGGAGTACAAATAACTCTTCCAACATAGGTATGTAGAGGAAGGGGGCTTCATGATGCCTCATTAAGGAGCCTTCTGACCTCAGCGCATAATTTGTGTCTCCCTGCTCATGACTCACAATGACAGATTTCAGTGGGATCTCCTGAGACTGAAGTTCGCAGCCCATATCCTCCCATTCCCAAAGCTGGTGACCTCATGGATGAGTATAGCCTCTCCTCTTACCTCACCCTTAGTTCATCCCCTCAAACGCCAGGAAGAGCACCTGACATCATTGTCTGTGAAGCAGCCAAGGACACCATCAGTCATTTGGCTGAATGGATAGGGTCTGCATCCCTAAGGCATTATTCATTCTGCCAGATTGTGAAGGAGCAGAATTGGAGTTCTGTGGTCTACACTCCCGCTTGCAACTCTCTGTAAGACTGAAACCTCACCCAAAGTGACAGCGTGGGGAGCTGTTCCAAACTCCTTAGTTACCCTGAACTTTAGTAGAGTGGCCATATAATTTATATATATGGATGTATAGTTACCCTAAGTCAGTAACCCTGAATAAAGCCAACATGGAAGGCATCTCAAGTGATATATTATCCAGAGCCTCAGAAAATGATCCCCTTGATCCCCCTTCCAGTGTAAGTGTAATGATGAATGAGTCCATTCTCTTACACCTGAATGTGAAGACCTAACTTCTTATAGTTTAGTTTGGGTAACAGAGACAACTTTTCAGCAGACAGTAAGCTTATTCACTCTTCATTTCTTTAGTCTTTCTATACTGGGATGAAACTAGGGCCAACTCCTCCCTCACAGTCTTCTGAAAGTCTGCAGCAAATGACAACTTATATCAGACCAACATAAATCAGGGGAGAAGAAAAATGTTCCCAGTGGCTTACAACTGTGGCTCTGAAGTAGAGCCCATTTGATGTCAATAGTGGCATTTGCCGGGTGACCATAAAGTTCCATGAATAACAACATGGGGATTTTAATATTAGATAAATTTGGGTTTGAGTCTCAGCTTCATCACTACTCTCCATGTGACCTTAGACAAATGACTTATCTAAACCTCACTTCATCCATCTGTAAAATGGCAGGTAAGGATAACATCAATCTCAAAGTTTAGTTAGAAGCTTTCAGCGAGGTAATGAATTTAAAGCCCCAAGGACAGGGCTTGGCACATTTTAAGTGCCTGACAAATATTAGTTGTAATTATTACTCATACCATTTAAATCTTCACTGTATTTTGTCAGCATCCTCTCTCTCTACTTCCACACATATACTCTCTGTCCAATCAAACTGGCTACTTAATTTTTTTTTTTTTTTTTTTTTTTTTTTGCGGTACGTGGGCCTCTCACCATTGTGGCCCCTCCCGTTGTGGAGCACAGGCCCCAGACGCGCAGGCTCAGCGGCCATGGCTCACGGGCCCAGCCGCTCCGCGGCATGTGGGATCTTCCCGGACCGGGGCACGAACCTGTGTCCCCTGCATCGGCAGGCGGGCTCTCAACCACTGCGCCACCAGGGAAGCCCTGAAAGACATTTTTGATTGTTACATCTGGGAGGATGTCACTGGCATCTAGAGGGTAGAGGATGGCGATGCTTCTAAACACTGATGGTTAATACATAATCCTACAATACATAGCCTCCCACAACAAAGGATTATTGGTCCAAACTGCCAATAATACCAGCACTGAGAAGCCCTTTATAGCCAGTCCCTTGACCTCATATACTATCTGTGTGGTAGAAAAAAAATGTGTCATCTTCTGGTATCTAGTTTTCTTTTCTTTTTAGTAGTGGAATTGACACCTCATCAATGTGGCCAGTTTAGAGACTGTATGTTACAGCCTCTCTTGCAGCTAAGCAATATATAAAAGTTCTGTGTCACTTCCTTAAAAAGAAGATGCTGTCTTTTCTCATTTTTCTGAATGATGGAATGTGGTCCTAGTGTTAGTGAGCCAATGTCAATCATTCAAAGAAAAATAATATTCAAGGGGATGACAAATCAATAAGATAAAGGTAAACTGGATCCTTGAATGACCTTCTGGAATAGAGCTGTCTACTTAACCCAGACCACCCACCTCTGAACCATTACAGGAATGAGAAATAAACTTGATCCACAGTATTTCGGGCCCTGATATTTTTTTAATTTTATTGAAGCATAGTTGATTTAGAATGTTGTGTTAATTTCCACTGTACAGCAAAGTGACTCAGTTATACATATACATATATTCTTTTTCATATTCTTTTCCATTATAGTTTATCACAGGATATTGAATATAATTACCTGTGCTATACAGTAGGACCTTGTTGTTTATCCATCCTATGTATACTAGAACATCCATATTTTAAAACCACCACATTTTCTAGGAATTTCTATGAATTTTTTTAAACATCTTTATTGGAGTATAATTGCTTTACAATGTTGTGGTAGTTTCTACTGTATAACAAAGTGAATCAGCTATACATATATATGTATCCCCATATCCCCTCCCTCTTTCATCTCCCTCCCACCCTCCCTATCCCACCCCTCTAGGTGGTTACGAAACACCGAACTGATCTCCCTGTGCTATGCAGCTGCTGCCCACTAGCTATCTATTTTACATTTGGTAGTGTATATGTGTCAATGCCACTCTCTCACTTTGTTGTCCCAGCTCACTCTTCCCCCTCCCCGTGTCCTCAAGTCCATTCTGTACATCTGCATCTTTATTCCTGTCCTGCTAGGGCCCTGATTTTTTAAATCTTGGTTGACGCCACAACTCATTTTCAAACTGAGCTTGATTTAACCACCAAACTGCTTCTCTCCCAGCCTTTCCTTTTCTCAGTAGGTGACTAGAAATTGTAAGCCATCCTTGATTACTTCCTCTCAACCCCAGATCCATTCTTTCACTTCTTCTTCCAAAATAAGCATGATGTACACCCACTTTTTTGCTGGCTTTAGCAACCATCCTGGTTCAAGCCACAGGCATCTCTCCCTTGATCACAGTGACAGCCTCCATACTGGGCTTCCTGATTTCTCCCTTGATCCTCCAATCTACATTCCACAGATAAGCCAGAGTAAATCTTTCTAAAATAAAAATCAGATAATTTCATGCCTTTTCACAAATACTCTCAATGTCTTCCCAGTGCACTCAAAATAGAACTCATACTTCTTACCCAGAGCCCACAGATCTAGTCCCTGGTCCTCACTACCTTACAACTTCATCTTGGGTCACTCTTTCCCTTTATGCCACACTGATCTCCTTCCAATTCCTCACACAAATAAAGCTCTCTCCTGTCTCAGGACCTTCATTCATGCTATTCCCTTTTTCTGAGTGCATGTCCCTGTGCTTTTTCCATGGCTGACCTGTCTTATCCTGCAAATTCATATCTTCAGAGATGCTTCCAGGCTCATGCTAAATAAGCTTCTTCTTTATCTCCTTGTTTTTCTCTATTAATGTGTCCTGTTTATTTCCTTTATGGGAATTATTACCATTTATTGTTATTATACATGTACTTGTATGTGTGTTTTTATCTCCCCCATGACTGCAGGGATTCTGATTGTTTTATTCACCGATGTGTACTTACTATCAATATTGCCAGGCACATAGTAGTCACTCAAGATTATGTGAGTATGAATGCTCACATAATGAGCATTATGTGAGTATATGTGTTCCTTATTTAAATTTAATTGAATGAAAGAATGTCTCAACAAAACAAAGTTTACCCTATGTACCTCCCCATTAATTCTAACCAGCTGAAAGTAGGTTACAGTGAACATTAAGGACAGCCTCAAAAGAGAAAGAGGTTACACTCAGGCAATGTGGAACATAACAAGAGACTTAATGAGAGATGATTGGACACAGTGGAGGGTGTGTGTTGTAGGGAGGAACATCATGCTGGCTTGGGAACACGGATCTCTGCTCAAACCATCACTCAGTTCTAGTAATAGGAAAATATAAAACAGGTTCAACTCTTAGAGGCTAATTGTTTAAGATGTAAGTTAAGAAGAAAGGAAACAGGGAAGAAGAAAGGAAGGAAGGAAGGGAGGAAAACAAGGTACAAAATGTTCCTGACATTTTTATTCCTATGCAGTCAAGAGCAAAAATCACCAGGGAAGAGAGAAATCTAATGAAATACTTGGAAAACTTTATTACTGGAACTAAAGTGATTAGTGCTGGTCTTTGACAAAGATCTTGTTGAATAGTTGGACTCCAGTCCCAGTCCCTGATGACAAGCTGTCTGTGCATAAATTATTCATGTCTTTTCCAGCAGGAACTGGTCACACCACTTTCTTCTACTTTTCCTGATGCTGCCTCTAGGGGTCTGTACCTACCCACGGTCTCCCCAACACTGTGCAGGATGTCTCATATCTGAGACTGGTTTCACAACTTGTCAACATTTGCCCTGGGGATGCCAGTGCTTGATTTTCCCTGATTTTCTTCCAAAGAGCAAAAGCACCTTGAGGATGAGGATCACAAGAAACCAACATTATTCTCAGGTCTGTTATGTACCAGGTATTTTACATGAGTTAAAAGTCAATTCTTCAGAAAACCCAATGTGAAAAGTATTATTATCCCCATTTTACACATGAGGAAAATAAGGCTAAGAGATTTATGTACTTTATCTCTGTCACACAGCTAATAAGAGGCTGTGTCTGGTCCAGTTAACTGCAAAGCATGTGATCTCTGTATATATGGGACCTCAGCTATAAGACACGAGAACTTGTGAGATAAACAAAACTACCTCGCTAGAGCCAGAGTGATATTTTTAAAAACATAGACCTAATCATGTCACTCTCCTGCTAAAAAAACTTCTTGAAATAGCTCCTTCCCACCTGGAGGTTGCACACACACACACACATACACACTATTCAGAGTTTCATTTACATGACTACTTCTCTTCAGCCTTTTCTATACTCCAAATCAGTGGTTCTTCAAATTCAGGGTGTGTATAAATTATATGGGAAAATTGTTAAAATTTTTAATTGCCCGGCCTCACCATCAGAAAGTCAACATCAGTTGATCTGGGGAGGTGATCAAAATGTGCATGTTAAATAATCACCTGAAATGTTTCTTTTCTTTTTTCTTTTTTTTTTTTTTTTTTTTTGTTGGCCATGCCATGCAACATTCAGGATCTTTGTTCCCTGACCAGGGATCGAACCTGTTCCCCCTGCAGTGGAAGCACAGAGTCCTAACCACTGGACCACCAGGGATTTCTGTCACCTGAAATGTTTCTGATGCAGGTGTTTCCAAGGACTGCATCCTGAGAGGAATTCCAGGTTGTAAAATTCCATTATATTTTTGCCTTCCTCTCTGTAGCTCTTTCATTAAACACTCATTTATTAACAAACATTTGTTTAGCATGCACTATACTCCAGACATCTTTCTAGGCTTTGGGAACATGGCAGTTACAAAGAAAACCACAGGGTTTTGGCTCTCATGGAGCTTGCAGTCTTACTGGAGTAAAACCAAAAAATTTTTAAATGCACATAAGGTATATCAGGTGGCAAAGAGTATTATGAAGAAAAATAAGATGGCAGAGTAGAAGGACATGCTCTCACTCCCAAAATCACAACTAACTGCTGAACAATCATTGACAGGAAGACACTGGAACTCACCAAAAAAGATACCCCACATCCAAAGACAAAGGAGAAGCCACAGTGAGATGGTAGGAGGGGTGCAATCACAGTAAAATCAAATCCCATAACTGCTGGGTGGGTGACTCACAAACTGGAGAACACTTATACCACAGAAGTCCACCCACTGGAATGAAGGTTCTGAGCTCCATGTCAGGCTACAAAACCTGGGGGTCCAGCAATGGGAGGAGGAATTCCTAGAGAATCAGACTTTGAAGGTTAGCAGGATTTGATTTCAGGACGTCAACAGGACTGGGGAAAACAGACAGTCCACTCTTGGAGTGCACAAACAAAGCAGTGTGTGAATCAGGACCCTGGGGAAGGAGCAGTGACCCCATAGGAGACTGAACCAGACCTACCTGCTAGTGTTGGAGGGTCTCCTGCAGAGGCGGGGGTAGCTGTGTCTCACCGTGAGGACAAGGACACTGGCAGCAGAAGTTCTGGGAAGTACTCCTTGTCATGAACTCTCCCAGAGTCCACCATTAGACCCACAAAAGAGCTGGGTAGGCTCCAGTGTTGGGTCACCTCAGGCCAAACAACCAACAGGGAGGAAACCCAGCCCCACTCATCAGCAGTCAAGCAGATTAAAGTTTTACTGAGCTCTGCCCACCACAGCAACACTGAGCTCTACCACCACCAGTGGCTCCCATCAGGAAACTTCCACAAGCCACTTAAATAGCCTCATCCACCAGACAGCAGACAGCAGAAGCAAGAAGAACTACAATCCTGCAGCCTGAGGAACAAAAACCACATTCACAGATAGACAAGATGAAAAGGCAAAGGGCTATGTACGAAATGAAGGAACAAGATAAAACCACTGAAAAAAAACAAAATGAAGTGGAGATAGGCAACCTTCCAGAAAAAGAATTCAGAATAATGAGAGTGAAGATGATCCAGGACCTCGGAAAAAGAATAGAGGCAAAGATTGAGAAGGTGCAAGAAATAATTAACAAAGACCTAGAAGAATTAAAGAACAAACAAACAGAGATGAACAATACAATAACTGAAATGAAAAATACACTAGAAGGAATCAATACCAGAATAACTGAGGCAGAAGAACAGATAAGTGACCTGGAAGACAGAATGGTGGAATTCATTGCTGTGGAACAGACTAAAGAAAAAAGAATGAAAAGAAATGAAGACAGCCTAAGAGACCTCTGGGACAACATTAAATGCAATAACATTTGCATATAGGGGTTCCAGAAGGAGAAGATAGAGAGAAAGGATGCGAGAAAATATATGCAGAGATTACAGTCAAAAACTCCCCTAAAGTGGGAAAGGAAATAGCCACCCAAGTCCAGGAAGCACAGAGAGTCCCAGGCAGGATAAACCCAAGGAGAAACACACTGAGACACACAGTAATCAAACTGACAAAAATTAAAGACAAAGAAAAATTATTGAAAGCAACAAGGGAAGAATGACAAATAATATACAAGGGAACTCCCATAAGGTTAACAGCTGATTTCTCAGCAGAAACTCTGCAAGCCAGAAAGGAGTGGCATGATATATTTAAAGTGATGAAAGGGAAGAAACTGCAACCAAGATTACACTACTTGGCAAGGATCTCATTCAGATTCGATGGAGAAATCAAAACCTTTACACACAAGCAAAAGCTAAGAGAATTTAGCACCACCAAACCAGCTCTACAACAAATGCTAAAGGAACTTCTCTAAGTGGGAAACACAAGAGAAGAAAAGGACCTACAAAAACAAACCCATAACAATTAAGAAAATGGTAATAGGAACATAAATATTGATAATTACCTTAAACATGAATGGATTAAATGCTCCAACCAAAAGACACAGGCTCACTGAATGGATACAAAAACAAGACCCATATATATGCTGTCTACAAGAGACCCACTTCAGACCTAGGGAAACATACAGACTGAAAGTGAGGGGATGGAAAAAGATATTCCATGCAAATGGAAATCAAAAGAAAGCTGGAGTAGCAATACTTATATCACATAAAATAGACTTTAAAATAAAGATTGTTACAAGAGACAAAGGAGGACACTACATAATGATCAAGGGATCAATCCAAGAAGAAGATATAACAATTATAAATATATATGCACCCAACATAGGAGCACCGCAATATATAAGGCAACTGCTAACAGCTAGAAAAGAGGAAATTGACGGTAACACAATAATAGTGGGGGACTTTTACACCTCACTTACAGCAATGGACAGATGATGCAAACAGAAAATTAATAAGGAAACACAAGCTTTAAATAACACAATAGACCAGATAGATTTAATTGATATTTATAGAGCATTCCATCCCAAAACAGCGGATTATAATTTCTTCTCGAGTGCACATGGAACATTCTCCAGGACAGATCACATTTGGGTCACAAATCAAGTCTCAGTAAATTTAGGAAAATTGAAATCATATCAAGCAACTTTTCTGAACAGAATGTTATGAGATGAGAAATCAATTACAGGGAAAAAAACGTAAAAAACACAAACATAAGGAGGTTTAACAATACATTACTAAATAACCAAGATATCACTGAAGAAATCAAAGAGGAGATCAAAAAATACCTAGAGAAAATTACAACAAAAATCGATGATCCAAAACCTATGGGATGAAGCAAAAGCAGTTCTAAGAGGGAAGTTTATACCAATTCAAGCCTACCTCAAGAAACAAGAAAAATCTCAAATAAACAATCTAACCTTACACCTAGGAACTAGAGGAAGAAGAACAAACAAAACTCAAAGTTAGTAGAAGGAAAGAAATCATAAAGATCAGAGCAGAAATAAATGAAATAGAAACAAAGAAAACAGTAGGAAACATCAATAAAACTAAAAGCTGGTTCTTTGAGAAGATAAACAACATTGATAAACCATAAGCCAGATTTATCAAGAAAAAGAGGGAAAGGACTCAAATCAATAAAATTGGAAATGAAAAAGGAGAAGTTACAAGAGACACTGCAGAAATATAAAGCATCCTAAGAGACTACTACAAGCAACTCTATGCCAATAAAATGGACAACCTGGAAAAAATGGACAAATTCTTAGAAAGATATAACTTTCCAAGACTGAACCAGGAAGAAACAGAACATATGAACAGACCAATCACAAGTAATGACATTGAAACTGTGATTGAAAATCTTCCAACAAACAAAAGTCCAGGACCAGATGGCTTCACAGGTCAATTCTATCAAACATTTAGAGAAGAGCTAACACCCATCCTTCTCAAACTCTTCCAAAAACTTGCAGAGGAAGGAACACTACTAAACTCAGTGGTGGTGATGAGGCCACCATCACCCTGATACCAAAATCAGACAAAGATACTACAAAAAAAAGAAAATTACAGACCAATATCACTGATGAATATAGATGCAAAAATCCTCAACAAAATACTAGCAAACAGAATCCAAAAACACATTAAAAGGGTCATACACCACGATCAAGTGGGATTTATCCCAGGGGTGCAAGGATTCTTCAATATACACAAATTAATCAATGTGATACACCATACTAACAAACTGAAGAATAAAAACCATACAATCATCTCAATAGATGCAGAAAAAGCTTTTGTCAAAATTCAACACCTATTTATGATAAAAACTCTCGAGAAAGTGGGCATAGAGAAAACTTATCTCAACATAATAAAGGCCATATATGACAAACCCACAGTCAGCATCATTCTCAATGGTGAAAAACTTAAAGCATTTCTTCTAAGATCAGGAACAAGACAAGGATGTCCACTCTCACCACTTTTTGATTCAACATAGTTTGGAAGTCCTAGCCATGGCAATCAGAGAAGACAAATAAATAAAAGAAATACAAATTGGAAAAGAAGAAGTAAAACTCTCACTGTTTGCAGATGACATGATACTATACATAGAGAATCCTAAAGATGCCACCAGAAAACTACTAGAGCTAATCAATGAATTTGGTAAAGTTTGCAGGACACAAAATTGATGCAGAGAAATCTCTTGCATTCCTATACACTAATGATGAAAAATCTGAAAGAGAAATTATAGAAATACTCCCATTTACCATTGCAACAAGAAGAACAAAATATCTAGGAATAAACCTACCTATCGAGACAAAAGACCTGTATGCAGAAAACTATAAGACACTGATGAAAGAAATTAAAGATGATACCAACACATGGAGAGATAGTCCATGTTCTTGGATTGGAAGAATCAATATTGTGAAAATGACTATACTACCCAAAGCATTCTACAGATTCAGTGCAATCCCTATCAAATTACCAATGGCATTTTTTATGGAACTAGAACAAATCATCTTAAAATTTGTATGGAGACACAAAAGACCCCGAATAGCCAAAGCAGTCTTGAGGGAAAAAAATGGAGCTGGAGGAGTCCAACTCCCTGACTTCAGACTATACTACAAATCTACAGTAATCAAGACAATATGGTACTGGCACAAAAACAGGAACATAGATCAATGGAACAAGATAGAAAGCCCAGAGGTAAACCCAGGCACATTTGGTCAACTAATCTGTGACAAAGGAGACAATGATATACAATGGAGAAAAGACACTCTTCAATAAATGGTGCTGTGAAAACTGGACAGCTACATGTAAAAGAATGAAATTAGAACACTCCCTAACACCATACACAAAAATAAACTCAAAATGGATTAGAGACCTAAATGTAAGACTGAACACTATAAAAACTCTTAGTGGAAAATATAGGAAGAACACTCTTTGACATAAATCATACCAAGATCTTTTTTGATCCACCTCCTAGAGTAATGGAAATAAAAACAAAAATAATCTAATGGGACCTAATGAAACTTAAAAGCTTTTGCAAAGCAAAGGAAACTACAAACAAGGTGAATAGACAGTCCTCAGAATGGGAGAAAATATTTCCAAAAAATCAATGGACAAAGGATCAATCTCCAAAATATATAAACAGCTCATGCAGCTCAATATTAAAAAAACAAACAACCCATCCAACAATGGGCAGAAGACCTAAATAGACATTTCTCCAAAGAAGACATACTTGGCCAAGAAGCACAAGAAAAGCTGCTCAATATCACTAATTATTAGAGAAATGCAAATCAAAACTACGGTGAGGTATCACCTCACACCAGTTAGAATGGGAATCATCAGAAAATCTACAAATAACAAATGCTGGAGAGGGAATGGAGAAAAGGGAACACTCTTGCACTGCTGGTGGGAATGTGAGTTGTTACAGCCACTATGGAGAACAGTATGGAGGTTCCTTAAAATTCTACAAATAGAACTACCATACAACCCAGCAATCCCACTACTGGGCATATACCCTGAGAAAACCATAATTCAAAAAGAGTCATGTACCACAATGTTCATTGCAGCACTATTTATGTTAGCCAGGTCATGGAAGCAACCTAAATGCCCATAGACAGACAAACGGATAAAGAAGATGTGGTACATATATACAATGGAATATTACTCGGCCATAAAAAAGAATGAAATTGGGTCATTTGTAGAGATGTGGATGGATCTAGAGACTGTCATACAGAGTGAAGTAAGTCAGAAAGAGAAAAACAAATATCATATATTAACGCATATATGTGGAACCTAGAAAAATGGTACAGATGAACTGGTTTACAGGGCAGAAATGGAGACACAGATGTAGAGAACAAACGTATGGACACCACGGGGGGAAAGTGGCGGGGGCGTTGGTGGTGGGATGAATTGGGAGATTGGGATTGACATATATACACTAATATGTATTAAATGGGTAACTAATAAGAATCTGCTTTATAAAAAATAAATAAAATTCAAAAAAAGAAAACTAAGGTATGGTAAGGAGATAGTATGTATTATGTTTATTTATTTAATGTTTTCTTCTTAAAGGAAAAGGCCTCACATGCCTTCTTCACTTCTACATCCTAAGTGTCAGGGACCTAACCCCCAATAAGTATCTCTTTAGGTAGAAATAGAACTACCTTACAGATGTTAGAAATAAAGACCCTTACAGTGGCTTTTATAAAGCTAAGAATGATGACACAATGCCTAATGCTGCCACCTAGAGTGGCCTGTGTAAACATTCTAAAGCAAAACTAAGTGATTTAGAACCAAGGAGCTTAAGTTTTATCACAAAAATAGAATAACAGGATTTCCACCTCCAATAAAGATGGAGTAACATGAGACTGGATATATATGAAATGATGGTTTTCAGGCACTGGACATTAAGCAATGCAGGACAGAGATTCCTTTAAAAACAGCAAACAATCAAAGTAAGCACAGTTGTCCCAGTTTACTATCTATAGATATCTTCCAGGCAACAGTGCAGGGAGGTGGAAACCAGGTTGAGCTCAGGCATCTTCCTGAACTAAGGAGAGAGAGCTGGGCGTCCAAGGAGATAAAGGTGCCTAGAATTTGTAAGACAAATCCCTTGAGAGACAATATCTACACAGATAGATTAAATTCCAGAAATGTTCAAAAGATCCCTCCCAAATTTTCAGCTGAGTACTGACCAGCACATGCATGTGAGTAAACCACATGGGGCTGTGGAAAGAACAACCCAAAGGAGAAGAGGTAACAATCAGTGGATTCACACATCCAAGAATAGTTTGTGTTCTCACCAGCCAGAGTGGAAAACCTTGTAAATCATGGTCAATTAGGTAGAACATTCAGAAAGATGCTATCTCTGTCATGGAGAAAAATTAGCCCAGGATAAAAGGCTGCTCCAATCCTACCTCAGAAAGCTTAAAAGCAAGCCTCAAAAGTATCAAACTACTTTAAGTAAGTAATGTAACTGCTTCCCAGAACAAAGCTAAAGAATACTTATTCGAATATAAAAACTTCCAGTACCCAACAATTTAACAATGTCTGATACAATCAAAAATTACCAGGCATGCAAAAAAGAAAGAAAACACTACTCATACTAAGGAGAAAAATTAATCAATAGAAACAGACCCAGAAAAGACAAAGATAATATAGTCAGTAGACAATGACATTAAAACAGTTTTTATTACTATATTCCATATATTCAAGATGGTAGAAGTAAGATGAACCATGTGGAGATATGGAAGATGCTTCTCAAGAACCCACTTGAGGGCTTCCCTGGTGGTGCACTGGTTGAGAGTCCGTCTGCCAATGCAGGGGACGCAGGTTCGTGCCCCGGTCTGGGAAGGTCCCACATGCCGCAGAGTGACTATGCCCGTGAGCCATGGCTGCTGAGCCTGTGCGTCTAGAGCCTGTGCTCTGCAACAGGAGAGGCCACAACAGTGAGAGGCCCACGTACCGCAAAACAAAAAAAACAAAAAAACAAAACAATTGAACTTCTGGAGATGGAAATTATAATGTCTGAGATTAAAAGCATACTGTATGGGTTTAATAACAGATTATACACTGCAAAAGAAAATATTAGTGAACTTGAAGATATAACAATAGAAACTATCCAAAATAAAATACAAAGAAAAAAGAAAGACAAAAATAAATCCCAGAGCTTTAGTAAGTTGTGGGACAACTCCAAGAGGGCTAATAATTAGTTGGAGTCCCTGAAGGGAAGAGAGAGAGGGATAAATAGAAAAAAATATTTGAAGAAAAAAAATGGCAAAAAATTTTTCCAAATGTGATGATCACTATAAAACCCACAGATTCAAGAAGCTTAATGAACCCAAAGCACAAGATATAAAGAAAAAGAAGTCAAGGTATGTCATAATCAAAATGTTAAAAACAGTAATAAAGAGAAAATCATAAAAGCAGCTGGGGAGCAGGGGGGAAGCACATTACATACAAAGGAATATAGATAAGAATAGTAGCAGACTTCTCTTCAGGAACAATGTAAGCCAGAATACAGTGGAACAACATCTTTAAAACATGGAAAGAAAAAAAAAAAACCTGCCAACTTAGAATTCCAAACCCAGAGAAAGTACCCTTCAGAAACAAATGTAAAATAAAGATTTTTTTAAGACTCACAAAAGATATAAGGTTAATCACTAGAAGACTGTTTAAAATAAAAGTAATAAGAATGTAATATGAGATGTATAATTTAGACAGAAGTAAAATATAAATATATAACAAAAAGAGCACAAACGCCAAGAGAAGGGGAATAGAATTACGCTGTTATAAGATTTTTATACTATTTGTGAACTGGTCTAATGTTACTCAAAAGTAGTCTATGAGAAGTTAAAGATGTATGCTATAAACTCTAAAACATCACACAGAAGAAGGACATAGCTAATAAACCAATAAAATGGAATTTTTAAAATACTGAATTAATCTGAGAGAAGGCAGCAGACTGGGAAAAGGGAACAAAATATAGATGGCACAAATACAAAGCTAATAGCAAGATGGTATATTTAAAGCAAAGCAATGAATCATATTAATGTTATTAATATGATTAATAACATATTATTAATATGTTATATATATTAATATGTTATATATATTAATATATATTTAAAGCAAACCAATGAATCATATTAATGTTAGTCTTCTTTACAGAAACACTTGAAGCTAGAAAAGAGAGAAGCAATGTCTTCAAAATTCAAATGAATGACCTTCCACATAGAATTCTACATGCGCACTACGAATCACACAAGAGGGTAGAATAAAAATGTTTTCGGTCATGAAATAGTCTCAAGAAACTTAACTGTCTGGTTGGCAGCCATACGCTTCCTCACCCAGCTTCACCACGAAAGCACTGCCCACCTCCACCCCACCTTGCTTGGCAGTTCAGGCACCCTATCTCAACTTAATGCAACCATATTCACTGGGTATACCATACCTACCAGGTACAGTCCTGAGCACCAGGAATCATAGATAGCTAAGTCACTGTCCACATCCTTAAGGCGGAGAGCAGGTGTATACATAAACATTTCTAGACAAAGCAGATGACAGTCAGAGCTAAAGCAGAGCACTGGGAATCTCTTGTGGGGAGATGTGGAATGGAGCAACTAATTGTGTCTGGAGCATTTGGGAAAACTTCTTGAAAAGCATAGGACTGTATCACATCTAAGATCATCCATCTGGCATCCCCAAAGACCTCTACATGATCTGTCTATTCTCTACCTACCAGCAACCAACTGATATGTTACTCCACCGGGCACAGGGCCTCCATCCGACCTGACTCCCCTTTCTCCTCCAAGACTCCCTCTGCTTATATCCGCCAGCTCCCATAACACCCTGACATATATGTCAGACTCACTGGACCCTAGAGTCTTTGTCATTGGTCTTCTCCATCACTGAAAGCACTTCTTCCTATTGATCTAAATCCTGCTCCACCCTTTCAGGGAATACTGGGGCGTTTCATTCCCTCCAAGTACTCCTCTGCCCCCTCTTTTGTAAGCATGATGCGCTTATCGGGGAAGGCAAATGACTGCCATGTGCCTACTGCCTCTGTTCCCCAAGTCCTCTGTAGCAGACAACCCTCGCTCGCTGGTCTCCAGCCAGCACACCTCCCACTGCACCCTAATGCAGCTTCCCATGGTGCCCAATCAGGCACGGCCCCCAGACTGGAGTAGGCAGGTGAGTCAAAACTGTTTGCCACACCAGAGTTAAAAGCTGCGCCATTTGCATTTAATCATGAAAGTAAATCATAACAACAAATGCTTGAGGACCAACTATGTACGAGGCCATGAAAGACAGCAGAGAGGGACAAGGTGCTGCCCTGCTTTCCGGAGCTCTTGGTCTAAGCTGGGCAGGTGAACCTATGAGGTGTTGTCTTGTATCATTGGTAAATTGTCAGTACCTTGAGAGCAAGATCCATTGCATCTACCTCTGTATTCCCTCTCACTGTAAGAGCAGAGAACTTAGCACTTAGCCTCAATAAATACCAAGATGGCATCATCCACAAAAAAGAAAAGAATCAGAGCCCAATGCTACATTTCTGAGCATCTGGGCTGAGGCCTTGTCTCACTATCAGGGAGCCCCACCGGCAGTTCTGACACCCAGGCCCAGATCCATTCATCTCTCCTCAATGAGTTACAGAGCCAGGCTTTCTTTCTTACCTGTATCAGGCCTTTATATGCCGTTCTGACAGCCCAGGTCAAGGTAAATGGCACTGAGATTATGTGTCCTACATGGGGCTGATCAAAGTAGCTCGCTGCCTCCTGGGGATCTAGAGGTCCCAGGTCATGGGAAAACTGCCAAACCCCATCATTTTAGAAAAGAAGTCTTTTCTCAGCATTGCTTTGTTTGCCTGACCTGAGCCGAATGCTCCATGTCCACCTACTTGGCGGAAAAGAAATGAGCCAACATTTCAAACTGGCAGGAACTGAGTAAGTTTAAAACCAAACACCTTCATTTTGACAAAAAAGCAGTCATTCCTTTCCTCCATTAACAGAGCTAAAGAAAACCCTTTTACATTTGTCTATGGTTAAATTTCCTGACATCTGAATTATAAATGTAATCTCATCTCATGCCTGATGCTCACTTGTATCCCTGTAAACACATCACTTGCACACCTGAATACAGCACTTGGGAAAAGAAACATGTTCCAATCTCTTATCTCAGCTGATTCTCCAACCTACAGAGTAAGACAGGCAAAGAAGGGATTATTATTTACAATCATGTATGAGGGTCATAGTCAACAGGAACAACAAAGAACAGTGCCCTCTGGTTTGATAGGACCTGACTACACCCACCTGGTGAGGAAGCATACCTCCTCACTGTCCCGTGCCTGCCAAATCTCACCTTGGCTTTTACAGAGCTCCACAAGGACCTCGGCCTAGGGCCGTTCAGGCAACTTGGACTGAGTAACCTGAGGACACACCTTGGAGGCAAAACTGCTGACTGTATGTGTTGGTAACTGGTGGGTGGCACTGCCCGCACTTAAGAATGTTTGCAGTCAAGTGTTCAGAGGCACTTAGACCTTGTCCAGAGGTGGTAAAAAGCCTGGGGTCAGGTTCCAGATCTGCCACTTACTGGCTTTGTGGACTCAAGCAAGCGACTTTACCCCTCTTTACCAATACTTCATCATAAAATGAGAATAAGAAGGGCAGAAATGGCCCAGGTTTGTTGTTGAGTGTGAATGAGGCAACACATGTAAAACACGTGAGCCAGGGTCTGCATGGAGCTCACACGCATGGATGCTGGCTCAGATGCTGGATCAGTTTACCCTTGTGTCTGTGTTACACGCTTCCCTGGCCTGGCTGCGCCCCAAGAACATCACAGAGCCTGGCACGGAGCAGTTGCTAACAACTCACTATAGGAGCCCTGGGCCAGCGGCCCAGCTCCCCGCCCACCCTGCAGGTCTGCATACTCACAGTGCAGGCATCTCTCCTAGGCGGTGGGGGGTGGCGGGGGCTGGCCTGAGGTCAGCAGCAGCTCCACGCCGAGGGAGACAGCTGCCCCATCCAAAGCGGCTCCTACACCTCCTGGACTGCCCAGCAATGTCTGTCTACTGCCCATAATAGAACAGAACACTCAAGAGATAAAACAGGGCCCAACTCCCAGGCGCCATGTCACCCCCTACCTCCACTGTGCCTGCAAAGGAGCCGAGCCTGTTGGTCAGGGGCAGGAAGAGGCGGCATTCAGCTCACCAGACGTTTCTCCCCACCATAAAAACCACTCTTTGGGATGAACATCCCTAATTCGCAGTCACCTTTTTTCCAGTGAATGTAATGAGACCATAGGAACATAAACCATTTCGTTCTGAATAAATTCATGAATCAAAGTTTAAAAAAAAGAAATTTAACTGTCAACAAACGACTGGAAAATATACCCTACAAAATGAGAAAGTAGCCCAAGAAAAAGGACCCAGGAAACAGAAGATCCAACACAAGGAGGGGAAGAAGTTTCCAGAATGAAGGTAAAGAGACGTCCCAGGATGTTAGTTGGTCATCAAGCCCAGAAACCTACCGAGGTTGGCACAAGAAGTTAGAAAGTTCCAATGTGGGTGACTCCAAGAAAAAAATAGAATTGATAGACTATCAACTGAGAAGTGGCATGCAACTCCAGTAGAGCATATTAGAATGAATTAATGACTGATAACGTGCAAAACAGGCAAATCAAAAAGTAAGGCAATGATTAATGCTGAGGAAAACAAACCCTTATTCAAAAGAGTAACATGTAATTGTGTATTTCTTTGATAAAAAATATACATTTTAATTTTTAAAATATATTTACCAAGGAGCAGAGTCTGCCCAGAAGCCCGATTTCTTTTCTTTTTTTTAAACACTTGATTTTTTAAAAATTGTATATCTTATTTCATTTGCTGACAATGGAAAAAAATGATTTAGATTTGTGTATACTAACATCCCTCACTTATACATATACACACGCTTCTTCTACCCCCACCTTCCCAATATTACAATTTGGGGAAATCCAAAATTCAGGGGTAATAGTATTATGACCATGTAAATGTTGCCACAACTGTAGCTCAGGAGAAGAGGAGTTGGAAAAGCTGTGCACAGAAAGTCAGTTGGTAAAATACCACCTAAAACTGAAAAAAATCAATATTTTTTCAGCATATTTAGAAATATGGAGATAAAATTCAGATGACTCAGCTAAGAGCTGAAGGTCTCTGCTCCTGGGGAGCATAGCTCAATGTTAGGAAGCAGGACTCCTGCAATCCTATTTTATTTTTTTATAATATGTGTCTGCTTTTCTTTAATAATAATTTTAATTAAAACTTCAAAAAATTATAATCACCAATGTGCTTAGGCTTTCAATCAAACACTTTTTTTTTAGAAAAAATATCTTGAAATTAAAATAAAGATTGATTTGCAAATCAAATAAGGTATTCTGTCAAATTGAAAAAAACAAATAATGCAATATATATTTAAAACTTGGACAAATTACAATCCAGGAATTCAAAACTCTAACCCCACACCATTTGGTCGAGGGAGATTGGCACATGACATTTAACTTTTTTTTCAGTTTCCTGTTTATCAAAAATTAGACTTGAATAAGTAAAATCCAGATGTTGGAAAAATTAATTTAAAATCTAGTGAAAATATAACACCCTAGCAGTGCTGTCATATGTTTTGTGAGTCGTACTATTAATAGTAGGACATAATAAAAAGAAGACTGGAATCTAGGATTTTAATACTAGATCTGCCACTCAAACATCATTTAATAATGGACTGGTCAATTCCCTGCTCTGTGCTTCACTTTCCGTCTGTAAAATGAGGGGATCTTAACTGGGTCATCTCTCAAGTTTCTTTCAAGTCTTATGAGAATACAAAAGATACATTAGGAACATGACAAAAATTTCCTCTTTCTCTACTCATGCACCTCTTAGATTGATTTATGTAATTATATGCAGGCACTTGAAAACCCTACAGTCTCCAAGGATCTGACCATCGATCACAGCAAGAAATGCGGTTGTCTTATTTAAGCTAAATCTTAAACATCAACAGCCCCCATTAATTAAGGGTGTGGTGTCAAGAATAATCCAATAAAACTACCATACGACCCAGCAATCCCACTACTGGGCATACACCTTGAGAAAACCATAATTCAAAAAGAGTCATGTACCACAATGTTCATTGCAGCTCTATTTACAATAGCCAGGACATGGAAACAAACTAAGTGTCCATCAACAGATGAGTGGATAAAGAAAATGTGGCACATATATACAATGGAATATTACTCAGCCATAAAAAGAAACGAAATTGAGTTATTTGTAGTGAGGTGGATGGACCTAGAGACTGTCATACAGAGTGAAGTAAGTCAGAAAGAAAAAACAAATACCGTATGCTAACACATATATATGGAATCTAAAAAAAAAAAAAAAATGGTTCTGAAGAACCTACAGGCAGGACAGGAATAAAGATGCAAGAGGGAGGAGATATGGGGATATATGTATATGTATAGCTGAGGCACTTTGTTATAAAGCAGAAACTAACACACCATTGTGAAGCAATTATACTCCAATAGAGATGTTTAAAAAAAAAAAAAAAAGAATAATCCAAAGCACTCCCACTTAGCTTTAGGATCCATTATATATTTTTGGTTTACAGCAAACTCAAATTAACATTTTGGTTTATTCGGGCTGATTTTTAAATTTGTTGACCTAATTACATACTCAACAATCTAGTCTAAAAATACGCCTGGCTTGATAGAAGAGACACTGTCTTTGAATTCGACATAGTCCTTGAATTTCTAAAGGCTGGTTCACACAGAGACCTAGTTGACATGGTAATAAAAGAGACTTTTGTAGTGTGTGTCCTGCTCACAAGTTCCTCTTCCCTGAGAACAGTTCTCCACTCTGATTCTCCAAGCTACGTTTTAGTTACATAACCACTGTTCAGGACTCACTTGATTGGCAGTGGCCGAGCACCAGAGCCAAAATGAGCCAATCAGAGCTCTGTAACTTGAGAGAGTGAAATCTCAATGTGGGTTTGGGTTCAGTTATATGAAAACTACATAAATTTGTGAACTGGGGCACAGCCATTATCGTATGAGTAGAAGTAGCAGAGATAGTTGATTTGCAAAGACAGACCAAAAAAAAAGAAAAAGAAAGGAATTTGGAGAAAGAAATGAAAGCAAAATATAGATAAAGCCTGTTTTCTGGGCTTCCCTTGGCCTTCTTAATCCCTTTTGAGTCACAGCTGCATTCCTGTCACTGGATCCCAGGTCATTATATTAAATTCTTCCTTCTTGCTTAGACTAACTAGAACCAATTTCTATCATTAGCAGCAAAAAAAATTTGCTACTGTTAAATTGACTTTTTCAACCGAATTGAAAATTGTAATGAGGAAATCTTTTGGATTACTTTTTTTTTCCTTTATTTCTGAATTAATCTGTCATTTGCTCAGACACAAAGTGGCTGGGTATCACAGAGCCCCAGATTATTAAAAGATGATTGTGCATTTAGAAATTTTGTCTTATTTTCCATGCTAGTCTCTATTCTATAAAGTTTAAGCTTTAGTGTATAACTAAGATGATATACTGCAATTATCAGGTTAATAGAGGGTCATAGCAGTGGAACTTTTTATTGGAATGTCCAGCTGCATTCCTGAATCAGTCACAGGTGAGTCCATAATAATTAATTACTTTCTGAAAGCAATGGCAAAATGTTCCTACTAACATATGAATAAAAGAGCCACTGGAGCCCCTTGGCTGCTATTTGTTGACTACTTCCAGATAGCTGCAAAACACATGCCCCCTTCTGCAAAAATGGAAACTCCAAAACCCTTCAGATAAAAGGGAGCAGGTGCTATAATGCAAAGTGCACCAAAATGAGTGTCAGCTGATGTGAGTCCAAGGCTTTACAACTGTCCTCGCCTCTGTGGATCTTAGGCTCTGCACCTCATTTGGAATAGAAAAAATCCAACATGAAACCCATAGGCCAAAGGAAGCCCTATAGACCACCTGCTAATGCCTCCCTTTCTTGGAGGGAAACTTTGTTTTTTTCTTCCAAGAAATGTTGTTAAGTGCTTAGAAGAGTGCCTGAAAAATAGGAATGCTCAATTAATTATAGCCGTTGTTGCTATTATTTTTATTATCCTGAGGATATTTTTAACAGACTAGCTAGTTATGAGTGTCCCACTGCTAGTATGTTTGACTGCTACCAACTATAAATTTCACAAGATTTGTTGGACAAGTTTGTAACAGTAATCAAAGCTGAATATATTTAATGATAGTATTTTGAGACATTCAAGTTCAATTTCACTAAAAGAATAATTAAATTGGATCAACTTAAAGGATTATTGAGTAAGGAAGAATAGGGCTGACTAAAGCTTGCAGGTAGCACCTGACTCATTTTGGGGTCATGGCCAATATTGATTCTACAAGAAAACTTACCATTATAGCCTTTTCATATCATGAGGAAAAATTGTTGAAAACATGTGGGCAAAGGAAAGGAAAAGACATAGATATAACCTATTTGACTGAGTTCTAATATTGCTTCCAAATTAGACATTGTGGGCTTCCATGTTTTCAGCTCTAGAAAATTCTGAGCCTAGAAAGCAACTATTTCTATGGTTGCCCAGAAGCAGAAAGCTACTGCTCAGAACAGATTGTGATCTCTTCTGCACACCTGCCAAAGAGCATCAGATCAGAGGAGATGCTGTTCATTTAGAAAAATACATGCCTTGTGTTGAACCTCACTGTGAATGTCCACCCCCACCCCACCTCAGGCCATAATCTGGAAGGATATGAAAAATTAGAAGTGAATTGCTCGACACAGTTAAGTGAGAAGAACTTTGAATCTCAGCAAGCAACCCAGGCAGGACGATAGGAAGGGATAAACAGAAGACATGAGCCACAAAAAGGAAGACCAGCCCACCACATCACCTCCATATAACAGCCAATAACAGGGAAGCTTAGGACAATAAATCTAACACTCATTTTTAAATTGCTGTCTTCATGATGCTATGCTGTGATCCCTTCAGTTCCCACAAAGCTTCAATAAAAAAGAAAAAGAAAGTAGAAACCAAGAACAGTATTTTGAAAGCACATTGCAGCATTTTTTTGGCAAAAATCCACAGGTGGGATTTTCCATAGCAATATCTTATTTGGATTTTAAAATAAACAATGACACCAGAAGGTGAGGGGACTCGGGGGTACACACAACCGACACTTGGGTTGCATATGAATGACCTACCCCTACACAATGGAGAAATATTTCTTACACACGACAGCAAATATCTCAGTGTCTTTAACTTTATCTTACCATTGTCTGATTTGTTTAGCTCTTACTTGGGTCTCATTCAGGACTATTGTGTTCTCTTAGCTTATTATTATGGCTACCTTCCACTTCTTAAACAACCATGTCGCCTATGGGTCCATGTTTACGTAAAACAGGGATCAAGTACTGATATGCAGCCAGAATAAAAGCAGTCCATACAAGATAGGGTTGGATGTCAAAGGAAAAAATAATTTGTTTTTTTCCTTCTGCATTCATTTCTCTCTGTATGTAACCAATGTGAAATAACATTCCCACTTTATCAAGACCAAAAGTTAAGTATCAAGAAATTCATTTATTCCACAAATATTTATTGCCCTCGGTTGTATGACTGATACCGCTAGAAGGCAGGGCCATAAAGATAAATACAAAATGGGCACAATTTAATTAGGGAAAGAGAAATGAAAACAAAAGTGGAGGCCTGTGTGTATAGTACACTCAGAAAATGTAAGGAGGTTTAAAGGACTGTGCCTTGGGGAGGTGCAAAAAGTCCAAAAGAAGATGGTAACTGGAACAAGTTTTGAAGAATTCATGGGAGTTCACCAAGCCAACAGGAGGGAAAGGGCATTGCCAGAAGGCGGGGGCATGAACCTATGAGCTACCACCCCTCCAAGAGGAAACAACAAGAAGCTTGATATGTAGGGAAATCAATTGGCAGGAGAAAAGGGAAAGGCAGACAGTGTTGGGATTCTGAAGGTCCTTACGTGACTGAGATGTTCTGCCTTGAATCCATGAATGATGGAGATCCAGCTTAATAAAGACCAGAGTGATGAAGAGGATTGTTGCTTTAAAAGGGTGGGTTGGAAGGAAATAGAAATGGAATCTGGAACTCCAGAAGACCTGAACTATGATGATGACTGTAGGGGAGAAGGAACATTATATTCTTATTAGTGGCCAGGCCCAAATGGGATACCTCTGCTTTATTCCCTGAGCCTGGCTGCCTACATGGACTGTTAAACTTGCCCAAGGGAGGAAGGGGAAAAAAATCACTTTTTCTTTTTTCCTGGACAATTCCCAGATGAGGAGCTCTATATCGAAGCATTTTTTTCTGCTTTCCTGCATTTTTTAACATCTTTATTGGAGTATAATTGCTTTACAATGGTGTGTTAGTTTCTGCTTTATTACAAAGTGAATCAGTTATACATATACATATGTTCCCATATCTCCTCACTCTTGCGTCTCCCTCCCTCCCACCCTCCCTATCCCACCCCTCTAGGTGGTCACAAAGCACCGAGCTGATCTCCCTGTGCCATGCGGCTGCTTCCCACTAGCTATCTATTTTACGTTTGGTAGTGTATATATGTCCATACCACTCTCTCACTTTGTGCCAGCTTACCCTTCCCCCTCCCCGTGTCCTCAAGTCCATTCTCTAGTAGGTCTGCGTCTTTATTCCCGTCTTACCCCTAGGTTCTTTATGACCTTTTTTTTTTTCCTTAGATTCCATATAGTTCTGCAACCTCTTAGATATCCATCCCAATTGCTAAACAGAAAACTTTCTGCCCCCACTAAGATTTAGACGACTAAAGGGAGGACCCCAGGGCTTGGCCTGTAAATGGCAGTGAAGGGATGAAATCAACTCCAGTCTGAGGTTCTGAGCTCAGAAGGTAACACTAAGCTCACATCCCTGAGCTGAAGTGATCTGCAGTCCTCACCACCCTCCTCAAACCACCACCACTGACGTCTACTGCCCCTGACAATCTCGGGAAAGCCAAGTTGTATTCCTACCATCTTCACATGCAATCCATCCAAATGATCTTTTGCCAAATCCCAGTGGAGTGTAGAGATTCTTGTGAAGGATTTGTGAAATCTTGTTGTTTTTCGATCAAACATTCTCATTTTGTTTCTCTTCCTTCACTCGGGCTTTGGGGGAGAGCTCAGCTTTCAGTTTGATGGTGAGTTATCAGTTAAACCCCTCGTCCCCAAAGGGCTGTCTTGGAGTCTTTTACGAATGACGTTGGAAACAGTCTCAGTTGATTCAACAAGGTGGACAACGATGTCCTCAATGAAGACTCATGTGCTATAGTGGGTCTGTATCTACACATGCTAATTTATTTAGGAGGAAAAGTTGGGTTTAAATATTGGATAAAATACTTTTAATAAGAAATTAGTTATGACTTGTTGGATGAAACTCAACTGATTATTTTCAAAACCAACTAGCCTTTAAAATAAAATAACCATATTCTCTTTTTTAACATCTGTGTATGGATATCTCTTGTGTACTGCAGTTAGAGGAAACCTGAAAAGGATGGTTTCGACCAATTCTTCCTCTACTTCTTTGGAATAAATATTAACATCTGTGAGTCGTCCTCATGCAATTTTAAAGAGTGCCAGAAAGACCAGAAGAAACATCTGAAAGAATCCCCTAAAAGTGCAAATGAGGCCACTAAAAACCACAGAGGTTGACACCCAATGTCACACAGGAAGTAAGTGGCAGAGCTTGAATTCTACCCAGATGTCCTGGTTTCTTTGTCCAAATCTTTTTAGCTACGTTTCTTCTTTTTAAAAAAATTTTATTTATTTATTTATTTATTTATATGTCTTAGGTTTACAACAAAATTCAGAGGAAAGTACAGAGATGTCCTGTATACCCCCAGCTCTCACATGTACAGAGCCTGTCCCATTATCAACATCACTCACCAGAGTGGTACATTTTTTACTAAGGATAAACCTACACTAACACATCATAGTCACCCAAAGTTGGTTATTTACCTTAGAGTTCACTCTTGGTGTTATACATTCTATAGGTTTAGATGAATATATAATGCCATGTAGCCGTCATTATAATATCATAAAGAGTATTTTCACTGCCCTAAAAATCCTCTGTGTTCTGCCTATTCACTCCTCCCCCAAACCCCACCCCTAGTAATGACTGACCTTTTAACTCTCTCCATAGTTTTGCCTTTTCCAGAATGTCATATAGTCGAAATCATATCATATGTAGACTTTTCAGATCGGCTTCTTTCACTTAGTAACATGCACTTAAGGTTCTTCCCTGTCTTTTCATGGCTTGAGAGCTCATTTCTCTTTAACACTGAATAACACTCCGGAAGTACACTCAGCAGTGGGCCAGACTATGTGCTGCCGATTTGGTTCTGCAGACAGGCAGAGTTGCTGGTTGGGGCTAGACTTTGTCTCTGCAGGTAGGGACTGGGTCTGCCAAAACCCCAGGGCTGTTTTTCGCAAGTCCCTCCCCCTTCTCTGTCGCAGATTCCCTGTGGTCAAGCCCCACAGAGTCCCTGCAATCCCCATCGGGGCTCCCAAGAAGTGACCCACAACACCCGAGGTGTGGAGTCTGGATGTCCCCTCGGGCTTTTCCCACTAGAGGAACCACAGGCTCAGGGACGACCTCTCAGTGTGATGCTGAGGCGGCCTGGGGGAAGACAATGCCGTCAGCCTGTAGCTACAATTCAATAACAAAATAACAAACAACCCAATTGAAAAATGAGCAGAAGACCTACAAAGACATTTTCCAAAGAAGATATATACAGATGGCCAATAGACACATGAAAAGATGCTCAACATCACTAATTATTAGAGAAATATAAATCAAAACTGCAATGAGGTACCACCTCACGTGGGTCAGAATGGCCATCTTTAAAAAGTCTACAGATAACTAATGCTGGAGAGGGTGTGGAGAAAAGGGAATCCTTCTACACTGTTGGTAGAAATGTAAGTTGGTGCAGTCACTATGGAAAACACTATGGAGGTTCCTCAGAAAACTAAAAATAGAATTACCATATGATCCAGCAATCCCACTCCTGGGCATATATCCATGCAAAACTATAATTCAAAAAGATACATGCACCCCTATGTTCACAGCAGCACTATTCACAATAGCCAAGACATGGAAACAACCTAAATGTCCATTGACAGATGAATGGATAAAGATGTGGTATATATATATACAATGGAATACTACTCAGCCATTAAAAGGAATGAAATTATGCCATCTGTAGCAACATAGATACAACTAGAAATTATCATACTAAGTGAAGTAAGTCAGAAAGACAAATACCATATGATATCACTTATATGTGGAATCTAAAATATGGCGCCAATGAACCTATCTGCAAAACAGAAACAGACCCACAGACATAGAGAACAGACTGGTGGTTGCCAAGGGGGAGAGGGTTGGGGAGGGATGGAGTGGGACGTTGAAGTTAGCAGATGTAAGCTATTATATATAGCATGGATAAACAAGGTCTTACTGTATAGCTCAGAGAACTATATTCAATATCCTATGATAAACCATAATGGAAAAGAATATTTTTAAGAATTATATATGTGTATAACTGAATCACTTTACTGTACAGCAGAAATTAACATAACATTGTAAATCAACTATACTCCAATAAAAATAATAAATAAATAAATAAGAATTGCCTGCCTTCATCCTCAGGCAAATCTAAGAAAATACAATTTCCCTGACAGGTTACCTTAGTCAACAAAAAGACAAGATGTGGGAGAAAGAACCACAGACTGAGGAGAATTGAGATCCAAAAGGCTGAGTGCCCTTAGGCCTCTGAGCTGTTTATAAAGTTAGTGAACTGCACTAAATGACCTTCGTCTCTCCTTTCTCTGACATTCCCTGTCTTCTGGGAAAATATGGCTCATTGCATCCTGGCCAAATACAAAATGTTTGTACTTGGACCACATTCACAGGAGTTGATGGCTCTGAATAAACCAGAGAATCCCTACCAGCAGAAAAATGTCATTTCTGGCTGTGGCAGCTTTGGTCTCTGAATTTTCCACAGCACCAGAGATAATGGCCCAGACAATTTTCCTTTTCTCTGCCTCTCATGTTTTATGGCAATAAAAAGCCCACTGGAGGTGGTAAATAATGTAAATGCAGCAGAATCCCAATCCATCCCTGCAACATACTCCCACCACCATTTTAATCTACGAATCTGCCAAATTATACATCAACCAAAAGACACTTTGAGTTTATTACGAGATCCAGAGGATAGCTTCTTCACAAATGATTTCATTTTTCAGGCTTTCAATACAATGAGCTGAAGTGAGCCAGCCAACTCAGGTGAGTAGAGAAGGGATCCTTGAAATTTGTGGTGTCTGGGACATGCCCCACAGATAATCTAGCAAGTGCATCATGAAGCAAAAACAGTTTCTGTAAATTGAGAAGACAGAGTATGAAGAGGGGAGAGAAGGGACATTGATGCAAACTACGAGAGGTCATGTGGGAAAAATTAGTCTATTTTCTCAGCTGCTGCCAAAAAATGTCACTTGTGTTATAAAGAAATGGAAAATGAGAAAACTCCATTATCATCCAAAAACCACTTGTCCATTTCCTGCTCCATGCGAGAAGGAAAATTGGACCATAAACCCGATTTACACGGGGTTGTGGTCTTCTGGCGCCCTCTACTGTCATGGAGGGAGACTGCAGCCGCCTGCACTGAGGAAGAAAATGACGCCAATCCAGAATATGGCCCTGGGCCTGAGAATCAATAAACTGTTAGATAATGAGAAGAGAGAAAAGAAGAAACGAGTGTGAGAGGGAGAGAGTGGACAGGAAATTCTCAAGTTCCTTCCAAGGCTTGAATCAAGGTTGAGTCCATACCCAGAAGAGAGTAAATGGGTGAAATGCCTAGAAATGCTTAACAGAGGGCAGCTCTTGACATCAGATAGGTGCTTGATGAATGAAAAAGGGGGAAAATTATATATATATATATATGGAGAGAGAGAGAGAGAGAGAGAGAGAGAGAGAGAGAGGGATTGTAACTGGCCAAAACTGCCTCCCTCCAGCTCATCATTGTAACAGAAATGTCTGACTCTGTCACTCATCTAAATGTTTTTCATAAATTGTATCAATCCTCCACATATTTTCAAAAGTCTTTATGTTTGAACTACTGACTAAGGTAACAAGACGTACTGTAATTTGAATTTTTATGGAGCCTTATAAATTCTCAATTGTTCTATAAAGTATTTGTTGTATTAGGGTCATTTAAATTCAGAAACCTTAGAACCTGGTGTGCCTGGATCAGGGAATTTCTAATTTAGGGTTGGATAGGAAATGTCTACTCCTCATAGCCATAAGAGGTATTATTTTCCAGTTTGTTTCATTTTACCTAAAACTGTTTGTGTCACAATAGCTCATAGGCCACCGCTGATTGAACAAGCACTACTGGTATCACCCCACTACCTGTGAAATAGAGGCTGCCAACTGATGAGTGAGAGGTGCTATAGGACGGCTTTCACACTCCTCAGCAAATACTTGGTTCAGTGCCAGGAGGGTTGAGAGCTCTCTGACTGCCTTGACAATTACTAGAATGTAGCAGTTAGGTAAATGAGGCTGCAGTAACAAGTAGGTCCCTCCAATAAGCTCTTTTCTTGCTCATGTCACAGTCTCAAGGTGATGTCCCCACTCAGAAGCCAGTGCTCCACATGGTGATTCAGGGGCCCAGGTTTCTTCCATCTTGTGGCTCTGCCATTCTGCAGGGTCAAAGCAGCATCATCCTTGTCCAGGCCTGGAAGAGACAAGACCAGAGATGGCTTCCATCCTTTGTGCTCAAGTCCCACTGGCTAGAGCTCAGGCATAAATCCACATCTAACTGCAGTGGTCCAGCTGCATGCCCAAGAAGAACACAGAATTTGGTGAACAACAAAGTTCTAGGCTGTGGCTACCAGAACTTTGGAGGTCAATTTGTGTTCTCCCTTCTGGTAACTCATGCTATTTATTATAAATCCCTCATTTTAATCCATCACAACACTTCTAAATGCTAGCACTAACATTTACAAGTTGTGTCACTTTGGACAAACTACATAGTACCTCTAAGATACATATTTCCCTCATCTATAAAATAGTGATAATGATATTACTTATAGATAGTACTTATATATTGTAGGGAATAAATGAGCTAGTGTATATAATGCATTCAGCATGGTGCTAGCTGTTAACTAGAATGACCACATTTATTATTTCCTTCTTCTGTTTTGACTGTTTTTCCAAATCAAAGAACATCAATAAATCTCTATTTTCGTTATGTTCAAAGTATCATATGGAGTAGATATTTTATCCCCGCCCTCAATGAATTAAATCTATTTTGAAGATGAGAAATAAAACTGGTGAAAAGTAAAGCCTTAAGAATATTTATACAGAATATTGAGCCAAAGATAGAAAAATTTCAATTAAAAAGTACGTGATTAATTCTCAAATTAGTTGTGGGTACAATGAAATTTTCAGAAGGGAGAGTTAATGTAAGATCTTATGGGGGAGGTAAGGTTTGGATTTGGTCTTCAAGAGTAGATTCTAGATAAGGATAATAGGTAAGAATGAGGACAGAAGGCACTATAGGAAACTAGAATGACCCAAGGGAAAAAAAAAAAAAGGCAAAGACTAAGAAAGCAGGGACATGGGGGAGGGGGAGGGGAGCAAGGAAAAGTTGATAGATAAGATGATACAATTTTTCTAAATGTATGGGAATAATAAAAATAAAGCTGGAAATGTAGGTTTGTGCTACTAGCAGGCTAAGCTAAGAACTTGTCCTTGTAGGCCAGTGACTAGCAAATCTAAATGTGCAGGAAAAAGCCTTTTGCAGGCAGGGGAAGTTATATAAAAGGAGGTGGAGGGCAGGAGTTAAAAGCACGGGCTCCAGAGACACTGCCTAATTCAAACCTTGGCTCTGCCACTTAAAACATATGACCGGGCTTCCCTGGTGGCGCAGTGGCTGAGAGTCCGCCTGCCGATGCAGGGGACACAGGTTCGTGCCCCGGTCCGGGAAGATCCCGCGTGCCGCGGAGCGGCTGGGCCCTTGAGCCATGGCCGCTGAGCCTGCGCGTCCGGAGCCTGTGCTCCACAACAGGAGAGGCCACAGCGGTGAGAGGCCCACGTACCGCAAAAAAACAAAACAAACAAACAAAAAAAAATATGACCTTGGGCAACTTTGTCAACCTGTCTCTCAGTTTTCTCATCTGTAAAATGAGGTGATAAACTTTCACAGAGCTATTGTGAGTATTGGATGACTCCATGCATGCATGGGAATCATTGGAAGAGGACCTGGCACATGGTAGGGCAGCATTGGTATCAATGGTGATGACAATGATAGTCGTGGTCTGCCCCTAAGGGGAGCCTTCATTATTCTAGGATTGAAGTCAACCTAGCTCTATACAATTGCTACTAGTAGGACACCTTTCTTTCTTAGTAATCATGAACTCTCTAGAACAACTGGACCTTTAGAAACCTTTAATGAGCTTGTGTTTCCATTTGGCCTCATATATACAAGTAGACCCAGGCATTTGTAAGTCCAACTCAAAATATCAGTTTTCCCTGAAGTTAGGTATATTCATTTGCTAGGGTTGCCATAGCAATACCATAGACTGGGTGATTTAAACCACAGAATTTTTCTTCTCACAACTGGAGGCCAGAAGTTCAAGACCAAGGGCTTGGCAGGTTTGGTTTCTCCTGAGGCCTCTCTCCTTGGCTTACAGATGGCCGCCTTCTTACTGAGTCCTCACATGGCCTTTCCCCTGTGTGCACATCCCTGGTGTCTCCCCGTGTGTCCAAATTTCCTCTTATAAACACAACAGCCATATTGGATGAGGGCCCACCCTCATGACCTCATTTTAGTTTAATCACCTCTCTAAGGGCCCTTTCTCCAAATACAGTCACATTCTGAAGTACTGCGGGTTGGGGTTTCATCATATGAATTTGGGGAGACACAGTCAATTCAACCCACAACACCCAGCTAGGATTTCTCCTCATTATAATATTTTCTCCAGTCCCCTGTCACGGAGGTCTCTTTTCATGACCATTATCTCATAATAAAGAGTCTGAGACTTTACCAAGAAAGCCAAGAGGTGTACTTGTGGTGACCATCCCCAGATACATAGTCAGTACTTCCTGTGCCATATTCTGGGCAGTGTGCCTGGATCCAGCCATGCACGGAACAACCTGCCTGCCCTGGTGAAGCTTGCATTCTAATAGAGGTGCCATAATCTAACAAAATACATGACAGCACTTGGAGTGAGTCAGATGTGAACAAGTGCCATGGAGAATACGAAAGAAGAATAAGGGAGAAGGGGAGCGCCCTGGGCAGGGGGATGACTGACTACCTTATAAGGAGTGGTCATGGGAAGCCCCTCTCCTAGGGTCACATTTTAGCAGTGACTTGAGGAAGTCAGGGAACAAGCCATGCGGATAACTGGAGGAGGAACATTTCAGGCCGACAGAACATCAAGTGCTAAGATCCTGAGCTGGGAGTGACTAGGAACATCAATGTGGCTGGAGCAGAACAGGTGAGGGAGGAAGTGTTTGGAAATGAGAGGAGAGGTAGGTCAGGTCCCCTGTGTGGTGCCTTGCTGTCATTGTAGGGATGTTGGCTTTTGCTGGAGTGAAATGAGAAGTGACTAGAAGGTTTTTTTAAATTAATTTTTATTGGAGTATAGTTGCTTTACAGTGTTGTGTTAGTTTCTACTGTACAGTAAAATGAATCAGTTATACATATACATATATCCCCTCTTTTTTGGATTTCCTTCCCATTTAGGTCACCACAGTGCATTAAGTAGAGTTCCCTGTGCTATACAGTACGTTCTCATTAGTTATCTATTTTACACGTAGTATCAAGAGTGCATATATCTCTCTAGAAGGTTTTGAGCATGGTCTGATCTGTTTTTAAAGGCTCCACTCAGATTATTGTGTTGAGAATAGACTGGGTGAGGGAGTAGATCAACTAGTTACAATTGTCAGTAACAGTAAAGTAGAAGCAGTGAAGTTAGTAAGAAAGGTTTAGATTCTTGATGTTTCGAATGTAGAACCACCAGGAATTTCTGTTATTCCATCTGGTGCTTATAACTCCCTCTAGATTGCCTTTGGCATCCTGCCAATCAACACTATCAAGGTTTCAGTTGCATTGAGCTTTCTCTGTATCCTGGAGCTAAGTGTACAGCTTAAATCCATGCATAGACTCTCAAGTTCAATCTCCATATCAAAATAAATGAGCACTAACATTACATAAATCCTACATAGGAAACTGGATAAAGTAGGCATCTTTAACCATCTATATTCTGATCACAGGTTATAAAAAGTCCAAAGCCAAAAGGAATGCAGAATGCCTCCAGATGGTATCATATTCGGATAAAGAAATATAAAATGTCATCATGCATGTGAAACACTTCTAACCAGAAAAGGAAAAGACAGCAGAAGAGAGGAAGGCAGACCAGGAAAGTGATAAAATTTGCTAACCCTAAAAGTGGGTGACTGGCATGGTGCAACAGTTCTTGTCAATACTTTTGAAAGCAAGCTACAAAATTGTTCTCCAATTGCTGACGTTAAGAAGTTGTTTCTTGAGTTTTTCGTATTTAAGATGAAGACTTTAGCATAGTTCTACTCATCTTTTCCTTCCCTGATTTCTGTTCATATAGTCTGAGAGTTTAGCTCAACACAATTTTTATTAAGTAAAAATTATCGAGTAAGAGGCAGGCGGAGGGCACGGGAAGTGTGCCTGGTTGCCTTTTGCTGCCCGGAACGCAAACTGCACATTTCAGATCTGCTTGGTAAACCAGGTGCACCACCATACTGGCCACAAGACTTGTGTGTCTCTGGACACTACCTTCCAGAGTTTTCCTCCCAGCTTTCACCAAGGCCTCCCCTGTTGTGAAGAATTCCATCACGAAGAATCGATGGCTCTTCACACCCAGCAGGGAATATGCCACCAAGACAAGACTTGGGATCTGGCATGGGAAAACTGGCCAAGGACTCAAAAGAGGCAGCTTTGGAACCATCATTGGAAAAACTATTTAAACTTGATCAGATGAGACGTCTTATTGCTAGAGGGGCTGCTGTCTGTTTTGGTGCTCTGTGCTAATGTGGCTCGGAAATGTCTAATGAGATTGGCGCTATTGAAAAGGCTGTAATTTGGCCTCAGTATGGGAAGGGTAGAATTCATTCCACCTATATGTAATTAGAAGGAAGTATTGGTTTAACAGCTTTGTCTGCCCTGGCAGTGAGCAGAACTCCTGCTCTCATGAACTTGGTGATGAGAGGCTCTTGGGTGACAACTGGTGCAACCTTTGATTGCACCAGCTGTCATGCAGCCATGATTGGAGCTGGAATGCTGGTACAGTCGGTATCATATGACAGGAGCCCAGGCCCAAAGCATCTTGCTTGGTTATTACCTTCCGGTGTGATGGGTGCAGTGGTGGCTCCTCTGATGATATTAGGGGGGCCTCTTCTCATCAGGGATGCATGGTACACAGCTGGCATTGTGGGAGGCCTCTCCACCATGGCCATGCATGTGCCCAGCGAGAAGTTTCTGAACATGGGAACACCACTGAGCATGGGCCTGGGTCTCGTCTTTTTGTCCTCACTGGGATCTGTGTTTCTTCCACCTACCACTGTGGCTGGTGCCACTCTGTACTCAGTGGCAATTTATGGTGGATTAATTCTTTTCAGCATGTTTCTTCTGTATGACACACAGAAAGTAATCAAGCATGCAGAAGAGTACCAGTGTATGGAGTTAAAATGTGATCCCATCAGTTCAATGCTGGGAGTCTACATGGATACATTATACATATTTATGTGAGTTGCCAGTATTCTAGCAACTGGAGGCAACTGAAAGAAGTGAAGTGACCAGCTTCTGACTTCCTTAATACGTCAGATATCTGGCTTGTTTAATAGGGGCGGATATTTGTTAAATGGTTTGTGCAAGCAGCTTTCATTGAAGTTGAGAAGATAAGAACTTGTCAGCATGTTTCAAGTGCTCCAATAATGTGATGCTTCAGGTCTGCCTTTTCTTCTGGAGAATAAATTCAGTAGTTCTATTCCAAATAGCACACACATTTTCAATTCTCATGTTTGAGTAATTCTAAAATGTTCTAATGAGTGTGAAAACCAAGGTTTGTGTTGCAGGAAGTTAAGTATTTTATCTATTTTTAAATTTATTTGGTTAAGTGAAACTTTGCAAACTTGTGTACCTCCTTTTTTTTTTTTTGAAGGTGGACTATTAACAAGTAATGTCACAAGTGACATAGGGGTTTGGTAAAGGGACCAGAGAGAAGTAAAGGCTCACCTGCAGTCTTCCGTTGAATGCTGAGAACTTAGCACTTATGTAATTGTGGTGAGTCAGTGAGGGGGGTTGGACATTTGGAAACAAGTCATGGTTGTACATCTGCTGAACTTAGCAGAAGCACTGAGCAGAAAACAAAGACATAGGTGATCGTCAAGGCTGTCCTTACAGTACATATGTGATCATGTTTGGCTTCCCATTGTTTGACACTGTTAGAAGAGTCCACAATGCCAATCATATGGAGAATTCCTGTTATATAGTATGTGTGCATGTGAGTCTTACTTTTGAATCGTCTAGAACAAAATATCCTTAAAATACTCAAAGCATGAAAATTGTTGCATTTTTAAGTATACAAACAATATATTCAGAATTGCTGAATATTTTTGTAAATTTATTGAAATGTTTAAAGGAAAACATGCTTGCCTTTCTCATCTCTTCAAGCTTTAAAGCCTGTTTGTGGTTTACACTTGAGATTATGAAAGCAGTTTTTCCCCTCAGATTTGGTTTCTTGCATTCCCTCTCAGAGGAATCACTAAAAGGTGGAAGGCAAAGTGAGGTTTTTTCATGAACTACATCAATCAAAAATATAATGGAGAAAATGCTTCATTAGAGTTTCCCCTAGCAGAATTTTCCTCCTCTCCTCCATAGACCCTTATTTAACTCTCTTGTGACATTTGTAAGTTTTTTGATACAGAAGAGTTATTTTTGGAAGTTCTTATGAATGAAATAAGTGTATGATTATTGAGATAGTTGGTGTTTTGACAAAGATTTATTACAGCAATCCAGAAATAATTATTCTTACCACCTCAAGTCACATAGAATGCTTATTTCTGACATAATAAAGGTCTCAGCCAGACAAAAAATAAAAAAGTAAAAATTATCACTATTACTAACTAGTACTATTTTAATTGAAAAATGACCATTCTGAAGACTCTGGTTCCACACCAGCTCTCTCAGATAAAAGCTGATTTTTTTTTTCCATACTCCATGTGGTAGGTTGAAAAATGACCTTCCAAGAAGAGATCCACATTCCAATTCCTGGAATGTTACCTTATACGGCAGTTTTTGCAGATGCCATTAAATTCAAGATCTTGAGATGGGGAGATTATCCTGGATTATCTGGGTCGGTTCAAAATGCAATCAAATGTACACTTCTAAGAGTGAGGCAAAAAGAGATTTAACACACACACAGAGGAGAAGGCAATGTGAAGATAGAGCAGAGAGAGATTTGAAGATGCTGGCTTTGAAGATTGAAGAGTTGTAAAACACAAGCCAAGGAGTGCCAAGAACCTCCAAAAAAAATGAAAGAGACAAGGAATAATGGATTCACCCTAGAATCTCTAGAGGGAGCACAGCCTTGCCAATACCTTGATTTTGGCTCAGTAATACTGACTTTGGACTTCTGACCTCTAGAACTGTGAGAGAATAAATTTCTGTTGTTTCAAGCCACAGAGTTTGTATTAATTTGTTACAGCAGCTACGAGAAACTAATACACCCATATACTTGAGAGCTGCAGTTTAAGTAGGTGGTTTGTTACCCTGAATGTTACTTCTAAACATATCTTTCCCCTTTATCTATCAGACTTGACCATCAGACACCTCTTCCCTTTACTGTGATCTGGCTATCTCCTGACCACTCCCCGCTCATCAAGGGCTTTAGTGCTCAGCTGGCTTCATTCTCTTCACTCTTACTCTTTCAACCTACTTGGAAATTTCAACAATCCTCTGTTCCTGCAGATTTTTTCTATTCAGTTGAGAGGATGTGCCCTTCACTCCACTCCAGCCATCCACACTTTTATGGTTCTCCCAAAATCTTATCATCACCAATAACCATACACCTTCTGAAATCACAGTTCCAATCATGCCCCTACCATCCACCACCTCCAGCCCTCCCGGCTCATGGACTCAATTCTCTGCCCCAATCGTCTCTTGACCACACAGGGGCCGCCATTGCACTGACCCTACCACTTATCACTACTCCACACTGCCCCCCCCCCCCACCGTATGTCCTCATTTACCTCCAGCTTAGAAGCTTTGATCTAGTTTGAGAATCATTTCCTTCCTAACACCCTTATTGGCCCTACCCTTTGTTTCTTCATCTGATTAAGCCTCCAATCTGCTTAACCAAACTATCTACCTACTCTGAGCTAAACATCTTACTTTAAATTCATGATGACTAGTCTCAACTCAACACTGCCCAGCACTCCTACCCTACTTCCCTAGGATATTTGTTTTCCCTTTCTCCAGCACAAATATTTCAGAACTTCTTGTTTTCAACAGACCACACATTTCCTCACTCAATCTCTGCTGATGACTTTGACTCATTCCTGAGTGAAAAACAAAACAAAACTCAGGAATCAGATGAAACTAACCTCATCTTCCTACCACTAAAGCCACTCAAAACCCACTTTTCCTTCTTTATTGATATGACGGAATAATTGTCCCAGCTCCTAGCTGTGACCCATTCTTCTATGTTTACATGGGATCTCATCCCTGCTCAAGGAATTTGACCCTATAGTTTTCCCTTTTCTCTTGTGTTATCAACTGCCCTTTCACAACTGGACTGTTCCCATTGGCTCACATACATGCTTTAATATCACTCATCTAAAAAAAAATTTTAAAGCAAACACCTGTCTTTCACTCCCACACTGGCCTCCAGCTACTTCATTTCTCTGCAGTCTTTCACACCCAAACCCCTCAAAATTATCTATACTCAGTCTGTATTTTCTTACCTTCTTTTCTCAACCTACTTTTTTGGGTTTCATCCCTCACCCCACCCACCTTCATGAAAAACTCCTTCATTTTTTATAAGGGTCTCAAAACCAGTGGTCAATTCCCTATTCTCATGTTACCCAATCACTTAGCAGCTTTTAACCCAATTAGCTACTTCCTTTTTTACACCTACTTTTCCCTGGGTTTCCCTGATACCATGCTCCCCTGGCTTACCTTTTACCTCACTGGCCACTCCTCTGTTTCATTTGTTGGCTCCTTCTTGTCTGCTGAGTCTCTAAATGTTGGAATACTCTGGACCCCATCCTTAGCCTTTCGTCTCTTCCCTATCGGCACTTTCTCCCAATCTCATCTTGTCCAGTTCTGTCATTATGAATGCTACCTTTATATTGCTAACTCCAAAATCTGTACCTGCAACACTGATCTTCCCACTAAGATAAAGACCCAGATATCCAGCTACCTCCTCAGCATATCAAATTTACCTAATCCTAAGGAGAGCTCTTTATCCACCCCCCAAATCAGCCATGTGCATGTCACTAAGTGATAACCCCATATATGGTACCCCCCTATACCCAGTTGCTCAGGCCAAAATCCTCTTTCTCTCATGACTTACATCCAATCCTCAGCAAGTGCAACATATATTTCTCAAATCCAAGCCACTTCTTAGCATCTTCATCAACACTCCAGTCCATGCCATCATCACATCTCACCTACACCATTGCAGCAGTCTCCCTTACCCATCTCTTTTCTCCAACTCTTGTCTCTCTGTAACTCATTCTCTGAAGATCAGACATAGAGTTTCTCCAAGATTAAGTGTGATCACTGTCACTCTATTTAAATATCTCTGATAGTTTCCTGTGGCAATTAGAATAAAATCCAAATTCTCTAGTATAGCTTACCAAGCCCTCTGTGATCTGACCCTGCATTAATCTACTACAGCTTTGCTACAGAGGTGGAATTTTCTGCTGCCCATTGCACCTTTTCTCAGGGTTCCTCCTATTTTTTTGCTCTCTTTATTTTTATTTTTTATTATTTTCTTTTTTCCAGCTTTACTGAGATACAATTGACCTATAACATATGTCAGACCATCACATTGTACACCTTTAACTTGTGAGGAATAGCTGCCCATGATGTAAGGCACCACCATCTCCACCATCCCCTCCTTCTATACTCACTTCCCTTGGATTGAAGATGTTGAGGATAGGAGGACAACAATAAGTTTCTATGTGTCCTGGGTCTGTGATACAGGGGCAGATGGTGGGTTTGGTTGGACAAATGTCCAACTATCCTTAAACATTCTGTATTTAATTAATGCAAGGCCTGATTATGCCCTGCAGTGAAAACTGTTTAAATACTGCTAAATCTAGCTCCATCTACCTGATGTCATGAGTCTCTCAAATTCTTGTATTGGGTTGTCTTTCAGTCTTATTTTAATGCATGTATAATTTACAGGCGTGACTCAAGCATACGAAACCTATTTTCCTTCATTTCTCTGTTAGAAAGATAAATTAATTCAGAAGCTTCCACATCTGCCAATGATAAAAATCCAATCTTGCCAATAAAAAGTAGTTCAACGACTTCTTGTTTAAAGCTTCATCTTTGGGGAAGTAAATACTTATTCAAGTTCTGGATTCTCCCTTGTCACCTTCTTGCCACATTCTTTCTGGGAATCATCTAAGTTCCAGGGGTCTCAGGTCCCAGCTTTGGAGAAGGAACATGTGGTCTACATATTTTCATTTGTCTTCAATGTCCCCCACTGACATGTGGCTTGTCCCATCTGTTCTTGGGCATCAGTCTCTGCACCAGCTACTTCACTGCTCCTGTCCAAGCCTCCATTCACACAGCTGGCAGTCTGCTCACTCTGTGCTCTTTGGTAAAACTCTGAACCCTTCAACTGAACATCTCTCAACTCTTCCACCTTAACCATATTTGTGGGTCTTGGAAACTCTTGGCTATTTTCCTTGCACCATCCTGATATGCCTTCAATTGTAAGGTAGCCCTGGCTTGTCCAGTTAGCCACCTTTTTTGGAAATTGTTCTCTACTATTCCAGCACGCTGCTACTCAGTGTCATATAGGGCATGTGGCCTCTCCAAGAATCTGACAATCTCCCAGAGACATACTATGCAATCAGATCCCAAGACTTTCAGCTTTGGAATTCTATCTGCGTGAGTCTACAGTCTCTCCACCGAAAGATGGTTTGGGGGAAGGGAAGGGCCTTCACAGGGGCACACTAACATCTACTCTCTTGTTACCTCCCCTTGGAATCCCCCTTTCAACTCTTTATTGCCTTAAAAGTAGAAAAGTTGCTCACATTCTTTACTTTCTCTTTCCTATATTTTGGCCTGAGGTGTAAATTCTAGGTTCTTAGTCTCTTGATACACAAAGCCAATATTTTGTAATTTTAAAAATGGTCTTTGCTCTCCCCACAATGCCTGGCTCTAAGCCTATGGACTTTAGTATAAATTTACAGAAGTCTACAAAAGAACTCAAGAATGATGAATCTGACTCTTTCAGGATGTATATCTCCTGGGAGTCACTACCTTTAGAAACCCTGGATGATGAAGGGGAAGAGAAATGGGTTCAAATAATTCTTGGGAAGGGGACAGGGAAGAAACAATCTTTAAACACCTTTAAAATGCTACCCCCTGTCCCACTGCTTTTTTATTTCTTTTGTAGGTCTTTATATTTTTCTGTATCTTCCAAGGAATTTTATTGGGAAGATATAAAAGGCTATATCATGGGCTGCCAAGCAGTTGCTATTTTTAAACTTGTGTTTATTTTTTATGGAAGCAAATTTCACATACAGGAATTTTCTTTCATCTCAGGCATTTTCTTCATGGAGCCATACTTAGCAAAGGAGCCAGGAACCAAAACCAGAGCTAGAAGGGCAAGTACCCAAAGGAAGTAGAGGTAGGTATATCCAAAGTAGAGCTTTGCTTATCTCCCAGTTTGCTCCAAGCCATGCCTAGTTTTATCTAAGCATTAGAGAGATGGTATATTCATTTTCTAGTACTGTTGTAACAAAAATACCACAAACTGGGCCACTTAAAGCAACAGAAATTTATCCTCTCACAGTTGTGGAGACTGGAAGTCTGAAATCAGAGTGTTAGCAGGGTGGGTTCCTTCTAGAGTCTCTGAGGGAGAATCTGTCCCGTACCTTTCTCCTAGCTTCTGGTGGTTGCCAGCAATCCTTGGCATCCCTTGGCTTGTAGCTGCCTCACCCCAATCTCTGTCTCCATCTTCACATGGCCTTCTCCTCTCTGTGTATCTCTGTGTCTTCATATATCCTCCTTATAAGGAGACCAGTCATTGGATTTAAGGCCCACCCTTATCTACCATGACCTCATCTTAACTAATTACATTTGCAAAGACCTTATTTCCAAAGAAGGTCACATTCTGAGTTTCTAAGAGGATATGAATTTGGAGGGAGACTCTATTCAACCTAGTTCAGGTGGAAAAAATATCTTGAAGTTGTTCTGTGATAATACATGGAAGTATTTTTCCAGAAGGTCCCAGGTGAGCCACATACTAGATTCTGACTGCGAAGTTGAGAGGGGCCATGGGTTGGAGGTAGTTATGTTCTCTGAGTGCAGATTTTTAGGTCAGGTAGACTTGAAAATATAGATGGCTAGCATTTGGTTTTATGATGATTGCCATTCTTGCTTTTCTAACATCTATCACATCTAGACCTCGTTCATCTTCCTCTCTACCTAGTCAATAGCTCCAGAGAAAAAGCACTAGATTAGAATTCAAAACTATCTTAAAGTCTTATTTCTATCATTTACCATCTGCTTGGCTCTAAGCAAATCACTTTCCTGAGCTTCTATGTCCTCAACTGTAAAATAATTAGACTTCCAATGATTCTTTTGTAAGTTTGTGACATTTTTACCTCCAAAGTTATTGAAAATTAAAACTACACTAAGGCTTTTTGGATGCTGTATTTTATTGAAGAAGCAAGGCAGTGTGTAATGTCAGAGATAAACTCCTATGCAGCATAATTAAAATTCAAAAATATTTTGGAGTTTTAAGAAATAAACTCTAGTTGCCTGGAAATGCATTTACATGGAGCACATATTTATCTGACATTATTAGGTGACGTCCCAGGTCAGCAGACAAAATGGACTAGACTGTGAATAAGTGTGTACACAAATGAGAGCTCAAGGAATATCTATCTGATTAGGTTTCAAATGCCCCAGAGCACATAGCATAGGGTATTCTATGTAGATATTTGATTTGTATTTCAGGCAGGAGGAGAGAGGTGGAAGGGTGACGGGGAGAAAGGGAATAAGAGTGAGCTAATTAGAATCCCATTGCCTCTCTGAGCTTAGATTTCCTCATTCCTGACGCTCCTGCTGTTCATTAGTGCTCTCTACCTATCATCAGGCACTCAGTGTAGCTTCAGCATTTATCACATCGTCAAGCTCCAAAGCACCGAGCAGGCTGCCACATGGTAAGTGCACAATACATGTTTGTAAATGAGTGAGGGAAAGACTATGTCCGGACTCTGTCAAGGGGTTGTTTTGAACTGTAGCTTCTTATTATTACCTCTGTCACCCCCTGCTGCTGATTACAAAGCGCCCCCCCAGCTTGCCTTTGCCAGTTTTTTTCTTTAGTTAGCAGTCTCTGCTTTGGCCACTAGATGGCACAAGAGGAAAGTTCTTTAAAGATCAGGCATGAAGGCAAGGTGCTTTGGAGACGTTGGGCTGCAGTACGAACAAGGCAATCACCCCCAGGGTTAACTTAACAAACCAGGTAGCCAGCATTTCACCTAACACATTGGAAGGAAGCAAAGCCTCCACAAGGCTGGATTTGAAATGACCTTTGGGCACTGGTAGATACAAAGACAAAAACACTCTCTGCCGATAGTAATAACCACCTGGTACATACTGCTACCTTTTAAAGCCTTGCTGTAATCTGGGAGCACTGATGTCACTTACAGAAGCAACTCCACTTGCTGAGATTCGCTGCTCATGAAGAAACTTTCTATTATAAATGGACTTTGTCTTTAGATCTGCCTCCAGGGAGAAAAAGCTGTGGTCATTCCAGCATAAGACCTTCCAACCTTTGTGACAGGTGTACGTTTCACTGTAACAATAAATCGGTATTCTGTTTTAAACATCAGTCTCCTATCAGCTTGGTAAATGTGAATTGCAACCAGGAAAAGGACTTTCTCTTGACAAAATGAACTATCTGAGCCTGTTGGACTGGTGTGATGTCTGTGCTGAATGCCTCCTATGACATCTCTTAGTGGCACCACTGCTCTGGTGACCCATTTTCTACACACCCTTCTTTCACACATCTGTGGCCATGATTCCCCATCCTGACTGCATATCAAAATTATCCATGAAGATTGTTACTGATGCAGAGTTGCAGACTCCAGCCCCAAAGATTCTAATTCGATAGATCTGGCGTTGATCCGGGAATCTGTATTCCTAAGAAGCCCAGTTGATTCCAACGAGCCTGGCTCTACACCTACGGTGTTTGAGAACCATTCATCTTTCTAAATATAATTCCACAGCTTAGTCCAGAACCACAGATTCATGGAATATTTTATTTGAAAAAGGTCTCCACATCAATAAGAATGCCTTCTACAGCAGCCCTGAGCCCTCATGTTCCCAGGGAAGGCATCAAGGACTAGACGGGAAGCTAGGCCATTAAAGCTTAACAGCCACAAGGAACTAGCAGACCTCTGGGACCTTTGACCTTTAACCAGGAGTATCAAAAGAATCCCATTAGCTCTTGGAGAAATGGCCCTGTCTGGTCAAAAACGTATACGTGAAGGACTTCCCCAGTGGTCCAGTGGTTAAGACTCCGTACTTCCACTGCAGGGGGGCACGGGTTCGATCCCTTGTCAGGGATCTAAGATCCTGCATGCTGTGTGTTGCAGCCAAAATATAAATAAATAACATACACACACACACACACACACACACACACACACACACACACACACACA